>NW_026888259.1:0-96853 GCF_032173495.1 Musca vetustissima
TATTTTCAAGGGCCAACTGAGGCGTGGATTTATTAAAGAATATTTTTCAAGGGCCAACTGAGGCGTGGATTTATTAAAGAATATTTTTCAAGGGCCAACTGAGGCGTGGATTTATTAAAGAATATTTTTCAAGGGCCAACTGAGGCGTGGATTTATTAAAGAATATTTTTCAAGGGCCAACTGAGGCGTGGATTTATTAAAGAATATTTTTCAAGGGCCAACTGAGGCGTGGATTTATTAAAGAATATTTTTCAAGGGCCAACTGAGGCGTGGATTTATTAAAGAATATTTTTCAAGGGCCAACTGAGGCGTGGATTTATTAAAGAATATTTTTCAAGGGCCAACTGAGGCGTGGATTTATTAAAGAATATTTTTCAAGGGCCAACTGAGGCGTGGATTTATTAAAGAATATTTTTTTCAAGGGCCAACTGAGGCGTGGATTTATTAAAGAATATTTTCAAGGGCCAACTGAGGCGTGGATTTATTAAAGAATATTTTTCCGTAATCACACCGTCATTACTCCGAAGAAATCCGTCGATGCTCGAATTTTGGAGGAGTTTCCCGGGTGGCTGACGAGCATTTCTACACATCGGCTCCGGTCCACATAACATTATGTGGAGATTTATATGCGAAAATTATGCGAAATGGTATAAGCGGTGGTGCTCTGGGCAAACCTTTGGCACAATTCACTATCTTTGGATACACAATATCCGGGACTTATACCCCATAGTTTGTTGTAAGGCACCACGTATATTTCCTTTAACCATGATACAATTTAACATTTTACCCTCTTGCAGATTCCCTGCAATTGTATTTTTTATTTTTTGTTCGATTTGTTGAACATTTTATTTTTATTGAAATTTGAATTCTGAAGGAATTTTACTGAATTTTTGTTTATTTTATTTGTGATTTCTAAGGTTGATTTAAAGGTGAAATCAAGTGCATACTTTATTGTGCACTATTACGACAACCTACTAATTCTTTTTTTCTATTTGTATTTGTCTTTTACATGCTTTTCGAGCTGTTTTCAGAACTTTCTGGTTCCGAAAGACTGAAAGGTGGCCGGGATGTTCACGTTCGTGAAATGGCTATGTTTGGAACACCCTGTGTTTTTAATGTCAAACCATCACAACTCTGGTCGATCTGGTGACAATGGTGGGCAGCTTGGGACTTTTTGGATGCTCAAATGGCGGACTAGTTGGAATTTCTACTAGCGAATAATAGTTTTTTTAATTATCAAATTTTGCCACTCGTTGATGTATAGTTGAACAGAGCGAACGTCTTTAAATAAATATTGTGCAAATAAATTAAAAATTCAATCATTTTTGAAATTATTATCAAAAAGAAAATACAAATAAAGAGGAAATTTGGTTTTTCCAACAAGCGTGAAGGAAATAAAAGTGTTTTTATTTATTTTAAAGTTGTGCCTGATTGCCGTTGTTGTTCCAGTTGTGCTCCACCGGTGATTTTTAGTTGTTGTTGGGATTTTGCCCAAAAAAGTTTTGAAGCAAAACACCCAGGTACAGATACTGTAAATCCCTTAAGGATGACAGGATTTACCTATTTAGCAAACCCTTTCGTATATAGACAAACATAGTCTTTGGAAAACCATGAATTTGTATTCCGACACAACACCAAGATTAATAAATAGGTAAAAAGATGTAAAGAGGAGTGAAACATTGGAAACTCTTGCTCGCTTCAGGATAACTACTTGACCTTGAATGAATTTCAATGTATTAATCAACGTTTCATTAAGAAAATATCACAACTGTTGAAAAAATAGAAAAACAATTAAAGATACAAAATATTAATTGGAACCGAATAAATATAGCTAACGCTAGGTGTTACAAAATATAATTTATATTCGGGCTCCACGTCTGGACGCCATTTTTCTGTAGCATATAACTTATCCAACAGAGGATCTGAATGTGGCAGCTGAAATTCTAGGTAATGATGGATGGCAAAGCATGCGCGGGATCAGGCCTTATAGCTCGTCGGTGGAGGGACTCCATCAACCACCATGTACCTAACACCATCTGCCATCTCTGTCTATGTGAGAGGATAATTAATAAGAACAAAGTGATTGGGAAACTGAAAATGTTTAGAAAAAGGAAAAGGCTAGCAACATCATAGTCTGAAAATTGGAGAGAAAATATAGGAAACGGGAGCGAAGATCTACCAGAATGTTGCGAGCAACATGATGTTGTATTGCTCGACTGCCCTCCCAACTATGTTGCGACGAACAAAATGTCCGTGAAAATGTTCTTTGGTTGCAACATCCAAACATCACTACGACAAACTTTACTTACAACAAGGGCAAATCAAAATAGATAGATTTTAAATATCTATTCAAAAATCATTATAATTTTATTGTTTAAAAATTAAAATAAGAGAATCATTCGGGTTGACCGATAGTAAAATAAAAATTAATTGAAAAGTAAACATAAAAAATGTATCTAGTAAAAACTCTTATATTTGGTTAACAGAATAGGTTTGGAAATAATTAAATAATTCATAAATTAAAATCAAAGATTAAATTTAAAATCAGATAATGAACTATAAATTGAGTGTTAAATTTCTTCATCACCATATGATATTACCAATAATGCATTAAAATTTGATATACCATTTTTTAACGTATCACCATTTAAATATAAATTCACCATAATAAAAATTAAGTAATATTAGTGATCATAAAAATCATTTCAAAAAAAATATTTTTTAAATTAAATAAAATAACTTCTGTTTTAATAATTATAAAGAGAAAACCATATAAATCATAATTCAAATCATAGCAACATACGTTTATCAGTGACGCAAAAAACATCAACCAATTGAAAACATATCATCACTAATATTGGGGAATTTAACAATATGAACATTAGAAACAGCCAACGAACACAACAAGTAGTTCGATATTTGATGGTAATGATCATTTATGTTAAATTTAAACTATAAATATGAAACACTTGTGTGTATATCTTTGATGACTTCCTTTACCACATTCAACGGGAATATATTACGTTTCAGTATTATTTTTTTTCTTCCTCTTCTTTTAACATAGAGGTTACAAAAAAACAAATTATTTTATTATTTTTAGGCAATGCTGATAAAGTTAGAATTAACACTCAAATTTAACAAAAATAGTATAAATAAATTAACTTACAATTTTTACTTTTCTTTTTCAAGGTAGTATGCCAACAACTCATCCACTTTATAGATTTTTACCTCATTGTCACTGAATTTGTCCTTCCTTTTTAAAATCTTCACTTTTTTTATAAATTTAAAGTTCATATTTAAAGTGTTATGTACACACGGGAGAATTACTGATGTATTAATATACTAGCTCAAATACTGCAGCTGGTGGCTTTCCTCGTTTCCAAATGTTGTTCGGTTTGGTGTTATTATTGCTTGCTTCTTGTCCCGCGTGCTGCTGGACAGATCGAACAGCAGACTGATCGTTAAACAGGAGCAATAGGTAAACCAGCAGCGGCGATTGAAAGCAAAGCATAAAAATGTGATATATTGTCCAAATTTGCTTTACTCTGCAATTAAATTAAATTAGAGATTAGAAACGGAATGAAATTCAACGAACTATATAAATTATTACCTTTAAATTTATTGGATGAAGAATAATGAAATAAACGTCAAATCAAGATGAAATAAGTTGTATATTTTTAACCACCAGGATCTCCAACAAAAATATTCCAATAGGTTTTCCCAATTGATATACTCACAGATAAATATTAAATATAATCAGCTTATAACAATAAATTATAATCAAAAAACTGAAAATTCACAGGCTCACAATTGAATGAAAAATATTCACAGAGTTGCAAAGTTGTTAATTGTAGGACTATCAGTTGAAAAATGGCAGAAGTTTCTTAATTTTGGTAGCACCAAGCTTCTAAGAATTTCGCAAAAATGTTTTTCCAAAACGCCGAAGAAAATGGCTAAATTGAACTGTAGAAAAACGTCAACTAAGTGATAGATATTTTCTATTTTCAACAAAAAATCGCCTGCAGAGGTCGCAAAACAAGGTCGTTAAATATTCACAAATATTAAAAAAAATTAAATATATTTTCCCAATGCACAAATAAAAATCCCTATGTACGTGAAAATAAGGAAAATTATATCTAATGTGCAAGCGCCTCTACAAATACCTGCATATCTTCAACAGGAAGAAGACTCTTGCAGCTCTTCCACAGGAAGAGAAATGCCTGCAGCTCATTCAAAGGAAAAAGAATACCTGCAGCTCTTCCACAGAAAGAGAAATTCCTGCAGCTCTTTCAAAGGAAGAATAATACCAGCAGCTCTTCCATAGAAAGAGGAATATTTGCAGCTCTTCCACAGAAATAATGGAATCTGCAGTTCTTCCACAGGAAGAAACACATGCAGCTATCAAATAGGAAGAAGGATACCTGCAGTTGTTCAAAAATAAGACAAATACCTCTTGTTGAGGCGAGGAGTTTGCTCTACTCCTCGCCGTGGTGGTGTGTTTTGGATGGGGTGATCAAGTAATTAACTCTTGGGAGCGGAGTGCAAACGACAACAAGAGAACTCCCAATCAATTAATGGTGTATGGAAAAGAAAGTGCAAATAAATAAAACACAAGAAAGTATTAGTAAAATTATTCTAATTATCTTGGATTTATTGGTGGTTCTTTCTTTTCGAGAGTAAAAACAAAAAATACCTTTGTAATTGGGGGCGGCGACAGAGGCCTGTTTAGGCGAGGAGTTTGCTCTACTCCTTACCGTGGTGGTGTATGTGGTGATTGGGGGAAATGCGGGGTAATCAATGTATTAACACAAGGGAGCGGGGTGCAGGCGACAACAAGAGAACTCCAAAACAGTTAATGGCGTATGGTAAAGAAAAGAAAGTTCAAAAGAAATAAAACGCAAGAATGATTAGTTCAATAATCTTAATAATGGTCTTGGTTTATTGGTGGTATTCTTTTCTTAATACAACAAATAAATTACCTCATGTAATTTATGGTGGTGGCGCTGAGACCTGTTAAAAACGAGTAGACGTTATACGACAAGTTAACTCTAAGGAGGTTAAACGACAAGTGAACGCCGTGGTTCATGCAATCACAGAGGATTGCGGTGATCGCTGAGAATCGGTTGTCGTTTACTACTACATTAACATATTCCAATGGGAGAAAAGATGCCACCGCTCGGCGGCATCTGCACTCTACGGTCTCCGCTGAGGGAACTTGCAGAGGAGATGCCCGTGGTGTCAATCAGCAGACGTGATTGACTGAGCTCGGGAAGTTGAGTCAGAACGTATCAAACTTATATATTCCGGCCCCCTTGCTGAGACCGACAAAGTAGCAATTAACAATTTAATTGGAATATGGGTTAGTAAAATTTATATATGAACTTAAATTCAGATTTCAAGTGAGCTTCGTGTTACAAATTTAGTAAACGACACGAGTTTTGTAAACGTGTGATTTGTGTTTTCAAACGATATTGTTTACTAAGGTTATCGGTTTCTATTATAGGTGGGAGATTAGGTGGCTGGAACTGAACCGGTCAGTATATACCCGAATATAGACTTTTGGGCCAACAACGAATTTAAAACTAATTTTGGTGGTTCAGCTTCCAGTATTTGGGGGTAAAGATCAGCGCCAAGTAGCAAATCCATTGGGCTGCCGTCAAAGTTGTCAGCTAAATCTAAAGGAATTTTAGATTTCAAAGTTCAAATAGGAGGATGTGAAAACAATTTCCCCTTAACAGTAGGCCGAACAAATGCCTTTGCTTCAACAATTTTAGACGAGTTTTTGGGGGAAGTCAGCTTAAGAGAACACGTTTCTCTTAATGTAGCAGGGTTGGATTGCTTCTTCGAGTTACCATAAATGCCAAGTGCATTTTTAAGTTTCTTACTTACAACAGATACCTTCGATGAAGGATCAATAATGGCACGAGCAGGATATGATTTGCCATTGTGAACAATATTTACTACTGCTGTTCTAAGAGAACATTGTTATATTGCAAGGGGTGAGGTATCGGTGGAATTACAACTTTCTTATTCGAAGAAGAGTGCGACAAATTAGATTCTCGGTTTTTGACTTTGGTAAAAGCCGGAAAAGGGTTTTCCGAAAAACGGGGCAACGAAGCCTGTCCTCGACTTTTGACCTTTGTAAAAGCCGGAGGTGACTTGGAGGAAGAAACAACCCTTTAAATTGGTGATCGGTGAAGAAGGCTGTGGTGCCGATGCTTGCATGTAGCGCAACTATGTCTACTATTATAGGTTTTAACTACATGAGCACGAGACAAACAATTTACACAACATTTTTTTTCCTTAACTATCGAGAATTTGTCCTCAAACGAAAGATTTAGAATAGGACAAATGGAGGAAGCAGTTTTGGAGTTTTTTTGAATTTATAGCTCGAGGTGGGGTAACACATGTAGAATTATGTACCGACAACAATTTATAGGGGGAATGAGGTGTAGCAATGATACAAGTTGGCAACTTCTTAGAGGAGATTGGAGAAGACATTTTCTTTGGCAACAACAACTTATTTTTGGAGGGGAGAATGTATTCTAGAAAAATCTATGTTTGTATCCTCTCTGTGAGGAAAGCGTCTAATTCTACCCAAGAAGACAACGACGATTTATTTTTATACTTTGCTCCCACAGAGTCAAAGTAATTTTTGGCAATCGCTGCAAGCAAATAAAAACAACAATCAGATCCCAATGATCCGTGCTTACCTCATAGACTGACATTGCAGCAAGGCAACTGTTTATCCCACGTTGGATAGTTTTAAGGCCAGAAATAGTTTTACTGTCTAAGGAGGGGATTTCAAACAAACATTTGAGATGACAATTTACCACAATTCGTTTATTGTCATACGTATCAGACAAAGCTTTCCACGCGAAAGGGAAACTAGAATTGGTGAGTGGAAATCTGGAAACGATTTCACGAGCCTCACAGGTGGTCTTCTGTATTAGGTGACAGAGACGTTCAATGTCTGATATTTGAGAATTATTTACAAATATGGTGGTGAACAGATCCCGGAAAGTGGGCCAAGATATAAAATCTCTAGCAAAAATTTCAATGTCGATAGGTGGAACAACTATACTATGATTATCGACAAGTGGATTGATGTGTCTATTGGTGGTGGAAGAATATTGAAAATCACAAGCAACTATAGGAGTGGTGGACTGCACAGTATTCGAAGTTGAAGGTGGAGAAAAGGTACTAGCTGCAATATAATTGTGACAATTTGATGGAGATGGTGAAATCGGTGGAGATTGTGAAACTGGTTGAGCTACATCAGGGGAACTAATAATTGAAGGACTTGAGGTAAAGAGGGGAGAAAACACAGTAGATATGAACCAACAAGAGAACCAAAAAGACAATAGAAGATTCCCTTGAAACATTTTTTTATAGACATAGGTCTTGACTCATGCCGATGAACTCGGTAAAGAGGGAAGAAAAAAACAGTAGATATGAACCAACAAGAGCACCAACAAGACAATAGAAGATTGCCTTGAAACATTTTTTTTTTTATAGACATAGGTCTTGACTTATGCCGATGAACTCGGCTAACCTCACAGTGGACAAGGAACCGATGCCACCCAACCGAATATTGTATGTTGAGCCCAAGGAAACCCTGGGTTCGAATAGGTTTGTGATTTTATAACCCTCGAGTAAACATCGGGACCAAGAATTAGGCCGATGTGAGCGGACTTATGGAACTCGGGATCTCCCAGTTGCATCCCAGCATAGTGGTCCTTAATAAAGTCTGGAGCTGATTCCGATGGGGCGACCAAATGCTTTAAGGACATACTCCGTGCGGAAACACGTAGGAGTTGCGTATGATCATGACACGACTGCAGTGTCAGTTGGCAGAATAAATCCTGACCAACTTTTAAGGAACTTAGCTGAAGTTTGCTAACCAGTGTGGAGCATATCCGGCTATGTCCAGCACATGGATCCAATAGCGTTCGGACGAACAATTAGTACCACCATTGTAGGCGCCAGGGTCACAATGGGCTGTATGGATTGAATTATCGGACCAACTGTCGGGGCGGACGAGATTTGGCAGCCTGACGTTTTCCTGAGGACTTCTTTGTACCGGACGAAATGGACATAGGCGACGAACTAGGAAGACGATATGAGGAGGTTTTTTTACCCGAAGGTCAGACGTCTCTATTAAAATTTCTGTTGGAGTGGAGAAGTGTGAGGTGGTTCATTTCACACTTCTTACACCGTCATTGACTGAAACAATATTTTAGAATGTGCGATCGTGTTAAACAATTGGAACAAAAATTATTCTTTACCACAAATCGAATTCTTTGTTCGCAAGGCAACTTCAGAAATTCAGGGCAGTCTTTCAAGAAATGCCTCTGCCCACACATTCCACATTTAGGACTAGGAATACGACTGGATCCTGCCACTGTATGGTTACCCCATGAATTTGTAGCTTTATAATGGAAAGTTGGACCATCCTGGGCGGGTGCAAGCTCCCGATGAGGAGACGCCGTATTAATGGACCAACCAGAATCTTTCATTGGCCTAGGACTCGCTCGTGCAATTTCCCGATGAGGTGGAGCGGTTCCTTTTGTTTTGGTTGTCACGCCAATATCATTTGACAAAAGATCCAAGGGAGTATCAACTGTCCCCTGAACCAAAGTGTCCTGATTTAGCGTCAGAGTTGCCGAACGATTCTCCCGATGAGGAGAGGCAACGGTCACTTGGTTATGTGGAGCGTTAGTTACCGTGCAATTCTCCCGATGAGGAGAGGTATCTGATGCAACGCAATCATTGCGTTTTTCACCGTTGGTCTGGTTTTACAGGCATTAAGCCCTGGAGCATCAATGGTAATGTCTAGAGCGGAGTCCTGGGATCCTAAAGGAGCCAAGTTGTTGTCTTCGAAGGCTCTCTCTTCATCGGACATGGGAATGTCTTCATCCATAAAAGGAAGGGATGCTGCCATCTTGCTCAAATTTTCCATATCTGTGAAAAGATGGAGATGGTACGATAGAGAGAGGTGAACATATTAGTCCTCATTGGTCAGAATGACCAGCTTAACTACAGGCCGTCTTACGATACCGTTTTCTGTTTTAATATCCGCGACTCGAACATGACCGTCAATTCCCGGATAAACTTTAACGACGCGACCTAGTTTCCACGCGGTGGGAGGTAATTGTTCGTGCCGAAGAACTACTAAATCGTCCGGTTGAATATCACGTTGCGCGGTAATTTCCACTTATAACGATGGTGGAGGCTCCTTAAATATTCGTCTTTCCGCCGAAGGCAGAATTGTTGTGAGAGCGCTTTTAGTTTTCTGTACCGATTAACGATATCCAATGGAGATTCATTTATGATTGGCTCTGGAGGAGCAAGAATCGGAGCCCCGACCAGAAAATGTCCAGGTGTTAAGGCCACCGTAGTGTCAAGGCTATCATTCATAGGACAAAGTGGACGAGAGTTTAAACAAGCTTTAATTCTTGTTAGTATTGTTGAAAATACCTCAAACGTATATTTAAAATTTTTAGCAAATTTCCTGAAATGGATTTTAAAGCTTTAAACCGCAGCTTCCCAATACCCCCCCATTTGTGGGGCTCCGGCTGGGTTAAATTTCCATAAAAGCTCTTGATATTGATATTGTGAACGGGGCTTTTCACGGATTTCATCTAACGCTAATTTAAATTCTCGTTCTAACTTTCGAGAAGCACCAACGAAATTAGTGCCATTATCTGAGAAGATAGCCTTGGGACAACCCGGCGAGATATAAATCTATAAAATGCAAAAACGTAGTCGTAGACAAGTCAGAGGCTGGTTCTAAATGAATTGCTTTCGTGGCAAAGCATACAAAAACGCAAACATAACCTTTTGTACCTGAGAAGGATTTAATATCGAAAACGAAATCGATGCCAGTAATGAAACGGAAAGAAGAGATGCCATAATTTGGGTGCAAGTACGTTTTTTTGCCAAAATGCACAGTTTGCAATTTCTGATTGTTGGCGGCCAATATTCCATGCGAAGCATGCGTAACATTAATTGGTTTCCTCCATGAATAGACCTATGTGAATTTTATTTAATAATAGTTTTGCGAATCTGCTATAATACGGCAAGAGAATGGATTAGGAAAGGGTCGGAACTGCACCAGGCGGCCATTTAATCTCATTACTCCTTCTTTATCCAGGAATGGATTTAATGACAGAATGGAGCTTTTAGAATGGAGTGGCCGTTTTTGAAGCAAATCGTGGTATTCCTCAGCATAATACGCCTTTTGAGCTAATACACAAGACGAAACCTTACGGCTTGGATTTCGGAACTCGTTGAAGTGGAACCCTCAAAATGGTGTTTACCTCTATGAACAGGATGGTAATTATAGAAAAATCTAAAAATGCAGGCAATGGCTTTTATCGCCATATCTATAGAAGAAAACTTATTTAATATATCCTCGTAGTCTCGAATGAAAGTCACGTGACTTTTTACGGGACGAAGTTCGACATCAGTATCAGCAGAAACATTTTGTATTTCCCAGTTTCTACTATCCAAACCCAGCCACTGTGGCCCATGCCACCAAATATGCGAAGAGGCCAACTCCGAAGGAGTAAGTCCTCGACTGCCTAAATCCGCAGGATTATCCTCAGACTTTACGTGATACCATTTATGCTGCCCTACATTTTCCTGAATACGACATACACGATTTGCCACAAAGGTTGACCATGTAGATGGGGTTTTCTGAAGCCAGGAAAGGACGATCGTAGAATCGGTCCAACAGTAAATCTTATTAAAGGATATGTCGATTTCATTCAGAATGCCCTTCAGAAGTTCAGAAGCTAATACAGCGCCACATAATTCTAAACGAGGTAACGATATGGACTTAAGCGGAGGACTTTTGTTTTACAAGAGAGCAAATTTGTGAAAATTTCTCCATTGGATTTTATGACCCGAATAAATGCTACCCCCGCGTATGCCTTTTCTGACGCATCAGAAAAGACATGAAGTTCGGTTTGACAAAAATATTGAATCCAACGAGGAATGGAAATAGAATTTACGCCCTCATATGATTCAACAAATTTGTTCCATTCGCGTTCTGTCGAAGACGGAAGCGAATCGTCCCAATCAATGTTATCGAGCCAAATGCGTTGCATAATTATTTTTGCCAAAACTATTATAGGCCCTAACCATCCTACTGGGTCGAATAATTTAGCGATGGTTGACAAAACTTCCCGTTTAGTGTATTTGGACCGTTGTTCCAGGGGTTTAACCCTGAAATAGAACTGGTCCAGCTTGGCATTCCAAAGAATACCAAGTGGTTTGGAACTACTCGTAAAATGTGGTTTGGAACTACTTGTAAAATGTGGCGATCATTGGCGGTCCATTTTCTTAATTCGAATTGGGCGGAAGAAAGAGCACTGACTAGTTGGTCTCTTGACTGTTGCGCTGTCTCTATATCGTGATAACCGGCTAAAACGTCATCTACGTACATGCACTTTCGAAGAATATGTGCCGCTAAAGGAAAATCATTCACTGTATCCTCGGCTAATTGAAGCAAAGTCCGTATCGCAAGATATGGAGCACAGTTTACTCCGAAGGTAACGGTTTGCAGTTCGAAATCATGAACCGATTTGTTGGGAGAATCACGAAAGATTATTCTTTGGAGGGAGTCTGAGCAGGATCAACTCTAATTTGCCTGTACATTTGCGTTATGTCGCAATTAAAGACATATTTGAAGAGTCTCCATCTTAGAATAAGAAGGACTAAATCCAACATAAAGTATGTCATTCAGACTATTTCCATTGGAGGTCTTATTTGAGGCATTGAAAACCACCCTCAATTTTGTTGCTGGTTTCTCCGGATTTATAACCGGGTGGTGAGGTAGGTAGCAAACCGTAAAGTTTGCTGGAGAAGTTGAAACTATTTTCATGTGGTTTAATGTTAAATATTCCCGAACCACCCCATCGTAAATTTCTTTAATATGTGGTTTTCGTAACAGAGATGCCTCGTTACGCAAGAATTGACGTAAACAATTTGTTCTTGAATGACCAAGTTGTCCTGCACGTTCTGGAATAATGGGAATTTTGACAATATATCTGCCATCTGAGTCCCGACGAGTGGTTTGTTTAAAGTTTTCTTCACAGAATTTGTCAGAAGGAGACAGTATGGCGCTCTTTGGAGGTTCTTCCAATTCCCAAAAACGAAGAAGCATCTGACTAATGTATTTTTCTGGATAATTAATAGTGGTTGTTAAAACCGTAATATTGGGAGTGGGAATAGGACCAGTAACGATCCAGCCAAAAACTGTTTTTTGTGCCATTAATGAACCCAAAATGTTTGATTGAATTCCTTGTAAAAGAATTCTGGAATATAAATCAGCGCCAAGTAAAAGGTCAACAGATCTTGATTGGAAGAAGTTTTTATCAGCCCAACGAATATTTGCAAACAGGAAATTAAATCAACGCCGATTGATAATGGTGGTAGATTGGAGAACCTATACATAGAGAACATGCTTTATGTGAAGCTGTGGACATACATTGGTTTATGCCAGATATCGTAGCCTGAGTTGGAGTGCTAGAAATACCTAAACGACGTTGTAAATTTTCAGTTATAAAGGATACTTCAGATGCTGGGTCAATTAGGGGACGAGCGGGATATGTGATGCCTTGATGAATTATATGCACCATCGCAGTACCCAAAAAAATATTTCTATTTTGCGAAACATGATACACTTGCCTATTAACAGAGTGAGATATCCCAGACGAAGTCGAAGGAATATCTGGATTTACATGATTGGATGGCGCAGAGGGTGGATTTGAAGTCGACTGCGACGACGTCGTAAGCTGAGCGGAGTTTGCAGAATTGGACCCCTCACGATGTAAAAGGGAGTGATGTCGCTTGTTGCATCTACCACAGTTATGTTTACTTATACATTTTTTGACCTCATGACCAACCATAAGACAGTTAATGCAGCAACTGAAGCGGTTGAGAACTGAAAATCGACCATCTGTCGGTAATTTTTTGAATTCTGGACAAAAACGCAAGGGATGAACCAGTTTAAGACAAAAAACACAAGATTTGAAAGAAGAGGCATAGAATGAACCAGAAGGGATAGATTTTGTGAAATGTGAACGAACCTTCCTTTCAACCTTTTTTGAGGAATCTATACCGCGAATATCTCGAAGGCATGTAAGTGTTTGAATCCTTTCCGTAAGAAAATGATTCAAATCTTTCCAAGCCGACAATGCCGATTTGTCTTTGACCGTCTGTTCCCATAGTGAGACGGTGTGCTTAGGCAATCTTTGGATACATATAAAGACTAGTATGGGATCCCAGTCGCTCGTGGAAACGTCATAGATCGCCATAGCGGAAATACATCCATTTATTGCTCGTTGAATATTCTTGAAGCCAGTACTGGACTCATTGTCGAGAATTGGAAGATCAAAGAGCAATTTAAGTTGGTTGTTAACCAAGATTCGGACATTGTCATACGTCTCTTTTAAAGCTTACCAAGCTAAAGTGAAACTTTTGTGCGTCAAAGGAAACTCAGATATTATATATTTAGCTTCACCACTTAGTCTTTTTAAGTAAATAACACAACTTCTCGATATTACTTAGACGACTATTGTTTATATAGACCGCAGAGAAAAGATCCCTAAATGTAGGCCAAGAAAGAAAATCGCCATCAAAGACGTCTATATCACAAGGTGGGAGATTTAGGCTATGCATTACGTTGTCAGCTGAAACGAAAGCCTCAACTGACGTTCCAGGTCGGTGCGAAACACCAGACAGATATAAAACATCTTCTAGGGCTTGAGCATTGACTCGAGGAGTGCTGGTCATAGTAGGACGATGTTGTTCTACTTCTCTGTCGTTCGAATTCGATTAAGCAACATTAGGTTGGGATACATTATTTAAATTCTAACGATTCGACTGGGAGGTATTATTTAAACATGGATTTGAATTCTTTTGCGGTACTCGAAGTTGATCCAATTTTCTACTGATTAGCGCTATAACATTGAGATAAGACTCATATTTATTGTCTGCCGATGTGAAGTCTTCTCTACCAGCATCGTCGGAAGTTTGTAGATAAGTAAGACATTTGTCAAACATATCTTTGACTTTGGCCCATAATTCCCTAGCCTCAGCATCCTGCACATCAAGGGAATATATCATCATCTGCTCGAAATGAAGTGAAGTTAGCTTCAAATTTAACAAGAGCATCTGTGGCTCTGATAAAGTAATCTAGTGGAGTGAGTGGCAGTGTGAATTAAATCAATTGATATAAATGAAATAAAATTGACGAGTCTAAAAAGCAATCTACGAAAATTTAGATAATTTGTTGATTTCTTAGCGAATATCAGCAAATATAGATATTATAGCTGTGTATAGAAATATACACGCAATTTTATTTAAAAATCGGGCAAATTTAGTATTTTTTTAATTTGTGTCAAATAAACACCACAAAATTATTTTGGAATAGAAATAATCTAAAAACAAACTAATTGCCGAAAAAATCGAACAAAAATATAGGTGGCTCAAAATATATAGCCTACTGTAGGGTGCACGGACTGTAAGATGCACACCACAAGTCAAAATAAGAAATATTCGGTAAAAAATAAGAAAATATAATTCAAATAAACAAAAAATATCAAAAAATAAATATAATATCAAATTCAAAAAAAATGTATAATAACGAAGATTATTGTTCAAACCCACTTTAACCGAATGTAGGGTGTATTATTTATTAACCCGTTGAATTTCCAACGAAAAAAAATTATATTCAATCGGCTAAGAAAATATATATTTTTCCAAAAAAAAAAAAAAATTATTTCAAATTTTTGTCGGAACAGACCTATTACACTCTGCAGGTGGGTACTGATTACTTATGAATTAACCAACCACAGAGTATGCAGCACTGGTATGTGATTGTATTGTTGTTGATATACTACCAAACAGCATGTGTGTAGTGTTTATTTTCCTTTTTCTTTCTGTTACTGATCTCTCAATAACAAAACACAACAACAATATAATCACTTCTTATATACTTTAAACAAAACTTTTAAGCACGATTACGTGAATATCGTAACTAAGGGTGTGTTTGAATACAGTGTAATATTCGTGAAGAGAATTATTACATGATATAAGCAACCAACACTGATGAAATGGAACAATAACAAATCGTATTACCGACGGACACTTACAGAAACGACCGTAGTTAAGCACTATATTTGTTTTTGTTAGGAACGAAATTTATTTTTTAAGAGAAACACTCGCGCTATTTGCTCACTAAATGACGGTGCGTACCTTTCAGTAATAAATAAATATTTATTAAATAAATATGTGATGTTGACCAGGTGATTGTTCGTATTTTCTTTTGAGTTTTCCCCTTGTGATGTTGACGAAGTCAAACCTTGTATAAATAGGGAAGAAGAAGAGACAATTAGTATTTTTTGTTGCTGGAAACAGGAATCTCGGCTCGAAGTGACCAAAATGTTGCGTAGCAATGTAAATAAAACACAATAATTATAATTTTGAAACAAAAATTGACGGTTTTTTTGTTATTAGTCGAAAAACTAATACTTATCTTGTATTTACAATGGTGTTGCTGGTGATGTTAATTGGACGAAGATCCGAAAAACAAGAAGCGAGTTTATTGAAAAAACGAGAAAGCCTAGTTATCCCATGAGCGACAGCTGTTTTACTCGTTATAATTTAACATCGTTAACTTTGAAGGAGAATTCAATGTTGGACAAAAGAGTACTATGACAAATTATAGAAATAGGAAAAGGATCGCATTTCATACTCTATACTAAATTGAACTTGTACAACCGGTTAACGTGAATATTCTTGACATTGCGAGATTATTTTTTAAAATAAATTAGAACACGGGATATACATATTTTTATATAGTTCTTTTCATGGAAAAATGTATCTTAAATTATATTATTCTTATCAATCCATGAATTATGCTTGTTTGAAAACCCCAACCATTTGACATAAACTCTATCACCCTTAATTTTATAATTTTTTTCTATCAAGTATATATTGCATCGATACCCTCTGTAATAACTCTTCGTCTTACGAATTTTTTCCGTGCTCTTACGAATTTTTTCCGTGCTATTCGGCATAGTATATTGTAGCTGGTGGGTTAAATGGAAACTAAGATAAAAATTTAAAAATTTCGTTTTCCTTTTTTTTTTTGTTGTGATATTTCTTCTGTTATATTACTGCATACTTGAATTATAGCTTTCTTTAATATTTCTTGTATGTGTTTGTTTTGTGAATGTACATATAATTGGTTGACTGCATCCATTCCTTCCGATGGTGGTGCCACGTTTTTATTTTTTTATTCTGTATGTCAAGATTGTTATCATTGTCAATATTGGTTCCAAGTATTCTCGAAACATTTCCCCTTGATACTAACGAGCTATAATTTTGATTATAATGATGCCCAAACTTATCAACAGTCATCTATTTAGCTTTTAAATACATAGTATATTAAGTTTCCTTCTCATAGTTCTTCGATAATAGAAACAATCTCATTCGTATGATTGTTGTTGCCAGCTTGTTGTGATGCTATCAACAGTTTTAATCGTTCTACTAATTCATTAGGATAGTCCCATTACATATAGTTCGGTTTAACTTGTTTTACTCTCATTAAACCTTTGCCACTGTGAGTGTCATTCATTAACTTCTTAATAATGTGAATATATTTATATCCTTTGTTGGACTTGATTCGTTCATTGCCATTATAGTTTACTTTATGTGCGTTGTAATCCAACAAATTTTTTATATATATCTAATTCCGATGCGTCATAGTTTGAAGGTTTTTTTATAAAAGAGTAGTTCAAAGAGGCCAGGGGTGAATGCCGAAATTTGATTTCCAATTGTGATTTTTTGATCATTAACTTTCAATGGTTTATCTCCAAATTTCCATTCTCCACTAGCTTCTTTATGCGGTCCATATACTGTATCCAATTTTTTATTATTATTCAAGATGGAAAGATTGATGACATCCTCTTCATTATTCTCCGAATAAAATGTGTCGTCATTTGACTCATTACTGTAGTCTTGACTGAAATCGGTTTCATGTTCAACATCCTTGGAAATATTGGACTCTAGGATTATATCTTTCTTAATTTTTTTTTTTGGAACACTCGCCGTAATAGACTCTTAATAAGGACTCATGTATTCCTTCTTAGCAATAGTTTTTTTTTTTGGACTCATATATTCCTTCTTAACAATAGGTTTTTTGTTTTTTTGTGTCTTTTCACTTGATAGCTTTAGAAGTTTCGCCATTGGTTCAGTTATAAGTTGAAATCTGTTTTTTAATTCATCAGTCTTGAGCTGCTCATCCATTTTAATACTCTGAAACTTCATCTTTAGTACATTTTTAGAGTGAACAAGACGATTGAACATTTCTTCATCCATGGTTGAAATTATACTAACAGCACTAATTTATAATAGGGATATTTTAAATGTAGCTATGGTTTTATGAATATATCAAAACATTTTCTATATCTTCCAGAGTCAATTTCATCATCTTTACATATTGTTAAAAACCCATATTTTTCCTTCCAACATTCATGACATATCTCTTTGAAAGTAACCATACTCATGTCACTTCCTACATGATCGTTATATATGTTTTAAATTAAAATCATCTTGATTAAACATGATGATCATATTAGCATTGTCACGTATCAAATGTTTTGGAATGCGTATATATGTTCGACATAAGTAAAATGAGTCAACACTTTTATGTCGCCATATACTGAAATAGATTTTTATTATTATATATTTATATTATTTTGTTTATCGAAAGCCACATCATCAAATATCATTATGGAATTTGGCTTAATATCATCAGGTTGTATAACATCCTCATTACTACTGAAAGTATACAATTGCATACCCTTTACTGAGGAAATACGTATTTTAAATATTCATATTTCGGTTGATAAAGAGATATTTAATAAATGTAAATATTTTAAAATTTTAATCCGTTAGGATTTTTAATCATGCCAAGCATTACATTAGTCTTTCCACAACTTGATGGTCCCACAATTAAGGCTCGTATACTATTGGGTAATAAAGAACTATGTCGGGGGTTTTCCATCCTGTAAAATTTAGATTATTGCTTAACTAATCTCATTTTTATAACTATTATTTTAGACACATGGACTATTTATTTTATTTTTAATATTTTTATACCCTCCACCGTAGTATGGAGGGTATATTAATTTTGTCATTCCGTTTGTAACTCACCGAAATATTCATTTCCGACCCTATAAAGTATATATATTCTTGATCAGGGTAAATTTCTAAGACGATCTGTTCGTCCGTCTGTTGTAATCACGCTATCTTCCGAAGGAATTTGGATAGGGTGCTCAAATTTTGCATAGGGTTGTCTTTTGTCTGCAGGCAAAGATATATCGGTCCACGTTTAGGCATAGCTCCCATATAAGGGTGCCCCCAAATTTTCGGAATCTTGGGGTTCTTGAGCGCGTTTTTCAACCGAATTCGCTGAAATTTGGTACATTGGGTTCATATTGGGTACTAAATGTCGCCACAAAAAAATATGAATATAAGTCCACTTTTTCTGGTACCTCCTAATTTTCAGTATTTTGGGGGTTTTGGTCGTATTTTTCCACCAAATTGGCTGTAATTTAATACTTTGAGTTCTAAATAGGTTCCAAATCACTCCACAAACAATTAGGAATATAGGTCCATTTTTTCTGGTATTGGGTACCAAATATCTCCACTGAAAATTATAAATATAAGCCAATTTTTTTCTGTTAGCCCCCCATTCTTGAGCGCGTTTTTCAACCGAATTCGCTGAAATTTGGTATATTGGGTTCTTATTGGGTACCAAATATCTCCACTAAAAATTATAAATATAAGTCAATTTTTGTCTGGTAGCCCCATATAAAGGTACCCCCAAATTTCGGCATTTGGAGGTTCTTGAGCGCATTTTTCAACCGAAATCATTGAAATTTGGTATTTTGTAGCCGTATATGGAAACAACTCTCCCTACCACAATTTATTAATAGACAACCCCTTTTAGGCGTAGTCCCCATATAACCCCATTTTTTATATTAATATAATTATCTGTTTTTTCCGCGTTTTGGGTTTGGTTCTAACACTCTGTTGTAATCATTTCACCTGCGAAGGATATCGAGATAAAAAACTAGAACGTACGGTTCGATAATGAACTATAACCCGTATTTAGACCTAGCCCCTGTGTGGGAGGCACCAGAAGGAGTGGACCGATAGTCCCCATCTTCGAACTTGAACTAAGTGTGGAAGATGGCCAAAGTCTGGATGAAATCGAAATTTTCTGAAACAAACTTGATCCAAAGAAACATGGATCTAGAACCATTTTAACCGTGTCAAAGTGTATATGCCCTCATTATACATTAAACAGAGAGAATAATTGTCCATTAAAAATTTCTGAAATTTGTTTTATAGTTTACATTGTGGTTTATATAACCGGTTTGTGGAAATGTCGATATAGGTCCACTTTGTGGTATTTTCCCTATATTTTTATTTCAAGTACCTGTCAGTATATCTATGGTGGAGGGTATCCAAAATTTCGGCTTTTTCACTTGTTTCTTTTCGTTTAGGTAAAAAAAGATATAAAATGTTTGTTTATAACAAAAATAAAGTTATTAGAATGAAAACTGTTAAAGGAAGAGGACTTATAAATAAATTTATAAACTCCTTACCAGTGGAACTGCATCTACCTGGTTATCAATTTTGTGGACCTGGAACCTGAACAACGACATATTGCTGATGGTGAACTAGTAGTAATGGAGAGAAACTTGGTGCATATCTCGTTACTAATACAATGAAGGCGAAAACAAGGCTTGGTCTGGGATTGGCTAATAACAAATCAAAAGAAATATAAGGTCAATAAATGTTTAAAAATGCTGTTAGAAATGAAACCTCAACCTTAAAAAGTAAAAAACCAAATGATTTTAACCATGCCATAAAAATAGCAAAAAAAGAAATTCAAAAGTCTTTTCGTAGAAAAAATTTATGGTGGTAATAGAGTAGTAAGAGTTCCAAAAACTGGAGGTTTTCTTCCACTTGTACCTATTCAATCTGGTTTAGGAGCTTTGCTAATGCTGTTATAAATGCTAAGAAAGGAACAAATGAAAAAGCATTAAGTTCGGCCGGGCCGAACTTTGGATACACTCCAGCATAGATATACTAACCAAAAAGTGGACCTATACCGACATTTCTACAAACCGATTATGTAAACCATAATACAAATTTCAAAAAAAATAATGGATAATTATACCCTCAGCCTTATGACAAATGAGGGTGTATTAGTTACCGAAATAAACATTTGTCGCTGAGAAATGCTCGAAACTCAAACATGCAACAACATAACAAAAGTTGAACCTGAGTAACAGCACCAACAAATAAAGCTGAACCTGAGTAGCGGCACCAACAACAATCAACATTACTTATCAACATTATTTTTGTTGAGGCGAGCGGCTTGCTTTACTCCTCGCCGTGGTTGTGTATTGGTGTTGGTGGGGGTGATCAATGATTAACTCAAGGGAGCGGGGTAAAGCGACAACCAGAGAACTCCCAAGCAATTAATGGTGTATGAAATAGAAAGAAATGCAAAGAAAATAAAACACAAGAGTTATTAATATAATATTCTACGTATCTTGGATTTATTGGTGGTTCTTTCTTTTCGTAATACAACAAATAAATTACCTCTTGTAATTTATGGTGTTAATAATAAGGTTAAACGACAAGTGAACGCTGTGGTTCGTGCAATCACAGAGGATTGCGGTGATCGCTGAGAATCGGTTGTCGTTTATTACTACATTAAAATATTCCAATGGGAGAACAGTGTCGAGCAAGGAGAGCAGAACAGCAAAAACCACCGCTCGGTGGCATCTGCACTCTACGGTCTCCGCTGAGGGAACTTGCAGAGAACATGTCCGTGGTGTCACTCAGCAGACGTAATTGCCTGAGCTCGGGAAGTTGAGTCAGAACGTATAAAACTTATACAATTTTAATAATAATAATAATTTTAGTGAAACCATAAATTAATAATAGCATTTGGTTTAAACTATTAATACTTATGAAACAGTAATCAAAATAAAGATAACAAACAAACTAAAAACAATTAACTGGCGCCCAACGTTCAATAGAATCAATGTAAGTAGTGTAATCATTCCTCGAAAACATAGATAATAAAGTAAAGTGACCGAATTATGAACGCGGAATAAATCAAACAAGTTTTGGATGCTGCTGTAAGTGCAGTACTCCAAGGCAGCGTGCCATTATAGACTCCGAAAATAAGGCGTTAAAAGATCAAAAACTGACGAGGAAAATATATTCTATGCAAACTCCGTCGTCATCTCTTGAGGCGTACGAGGAAATTAAAATCACCAGCTCAATCCGTGCGGATGCTGTGAAAACTTTTCCTGAGTTTGATGGAACAAGGGAAAAGTACGTATCATGGCGGGCCGCAGCAAACGCTGCACATAAGATTCATGAAAATACCGTGGGACGGCAAGGTATTATCCGGCTGTTCTAATAATAATAAATAACATTGTTGGCAATGCTAATGACGTCTTAGCATCATTCAACACAGTTTTAAATTTTAAAGCAATAATTGTACATCTTGATTTTGCTTACGCTGATAAAATCCCCATATATTTAATCGAACAAGAACTTTCCACTTTAAGACAGGGGGAATTGTCAATTTCAGAATGTTATAGTGAAGTAGAAAAAAGAGTGGCTATGTTAGTGACAATACGCAACTGACTATAATGAGATGAAGGATAGCAAAAGTCAACCGTGTAGACTTTCTTCGAAAATTCAAGGTACGATGAATAATCAGCAAAAATCAGAACTCATGGATATAGATCCATCTTCATCAAAATTTAGATGCAGCCAACATTCAAACTCTCAAGCCCTTTATGTGACACCGAAACCTGAGAGTTCTAACATGGTGTTATACGGAGGCGATGAGTCAAGAAACGTTAATAACTTACCATCAAAAGCTGAAAAACGTTATCTAGACTCTGGTAGATTTTCTAATGGCAATGTTAAAAAATGGCAGAGATTGAACCATATTGAGGAAACTCTTTGCAATAATGAAACTTGCGATAGATATAATGAAGTGTTCGCAGATGGGAATAGGCAACTAGACGAGCACACTTATGAGGTGTTGGCATGTGAGGCTGACAAAGACATCGAAGAGCTTAATTTTTTAGGCAAGGGTCCCTGTTTCCTTGGATCCCAAGGGTGACTGCAGGCAAAACAAGAACGGACTCCGGGGAGTGACATCAGTTAATCGACCATTTTTGGTAAAATAAATTCATAATACAAACAGAAGTAAGGAGAAAGTCCGAACAAACGTATTTGGAATATTTACTGATTTTGTTGTTCTTCCTAGTTTGGAGACGTTTGATGGGATAATCGGACTCGACATTTTAACAAAGTTGAACGCATAAATAGACCTAGGTAAATCGAAATTTTTTTATGCAAATAACGTCGAGCCACTTTTCTATGATTCATGTAAAGATGTTAATTATTTAGAATTAAATTCGTTAGCAGTTCCATTAGGTATTAGAGGAAAGTTTGATGATATGATTCAAAGAAATATCAAAGCATTTGCGGATCCTGACGAAGCACTTGCTTATAATACTAATGTAATTGCTAATATTAGAAATACTGACGAAGAGCCGGTTTACTCGAGGCCTTACCCCCCTACCCATTGGGTGTAAGTGATTTCGTCAAAAACGAAGTTGAGAATTTATTAGCCAACGGTATTATTAGACCGTCACGATCCCCTTACAACAACCCAATATGAGTGGTTGATAAAAAAGGAGTAGACGAATTTGGTTGCCTTTAAAGGCAAATATGAAAGTTTCAGCTGAGAAATCGAAATTTTTCAGACAAGAAACAGAATATCTCGGATTTATGGTAACAACAAATGGCATAACAACCTGTGCGGACAAAGTAAATGCTATGAAAAATTTTCCACAACCCACAACGTTATGTGGGGTTCCATCTTTTTTAGGTTTAGCAGGGTACTACAGATGTTTTATTAAGGGTTTTGCAAAAATCGCAAGACCTATACTTAGTGTTCTAAGAGGAGAATTTGGCAATGTCTCTCAGTCAAAGAAAAATAAAAATTTATCTGAACGATGAACAAATCCGCGCGTTTAATTCATTTATATTTTGAAATGTTTTGATATCGGATCAACTATCCTGATTTCAAAAAACCATTTGACTTGACAACTGACGCTTCTTCGCACGCTATCCCAGGGTACAAAACCGATTACAATGATATCGCCGACACTGTCTGATGCCGAAGAGAGTTATGCTACAAACGTACGTGAACTTCTTGCACACCTTTAACATTTGCTGTATCCGATAAAAATCCTAACAATAGGATTAGGCATTTGAAGGCTTTCGTGGATTAATGCAATGCTAAGGTCTTTTATAAGCCAGGCAAAGATAATGTTATAGCAGACGCTCTTTCCAGGCAGCAAGTTAACAACTTGAGCGACAATTCCAGTGTTATAACCGAAGCAACAGTTCAATATTATCGGTAGACAAACCTGTAAATTGTTTTCGAAATAAAATCATAATTAAGGAAGGGCCTGTAAAAGGTGTGAAATGTTATATCATGTTTGGGAAGAAAAGTCGATATTTTCCCTGTCGTCAGATGAGTAGCTAACTACAAAAAAACAATTTAAAGTTAGCTGGTATAGACTGGCTACAAAGCCACTACTACGCAATGCAAAAAAAAATGTATGAAAATATCGGCGATCGGCCACCAACGCCGTTCAATTTAAACGGCGTACATTTTAATGTACGCCTTAGAAGTGTAATTTTGTAAACAACAAATCCCGCGTTTAATTTGTCGATTGAAAGTCGTTTGTTTGTTTGTGAATAAAGTGTTGTGATTTTATCTAAAGTTTTACAGTGAGTTTTTAATTAAATGTAATAAATAATGTGGTTTGAACACACAATTTTTTTAATACAGTAGAAAAAAAGAAACAAGAGAAGTGCGAGTAAACGACATTTGAGGCGGAAAATAATCGTAACGACTATGTAAGTTTCCTAATAACATTTCTGATTTTGTTTATGTATCCATTAAATGATTTATTTTTACTCCACAGATAAATACAATGAAAACAATATTGAGGGGACGTTTGCCCTCACAGGGATAATGGCAAATAATTTGTGCACGGACATCAATTTAGAGGGGATTCATGGAAAAGCGTTTGAATGAATTTCCTTATTTTCTAACAGGTAAATCCTCATTTGAATATATATATATATATATATATATATGATTTAAATCTAAAATCATATACATGTTCATACATTTTTATCATTTAAACAGATGCCTGCCGATCCCTTGGCTGTAGATGCGGATCTACGCAACGCCCTAAAAATAATCAAGAAGCGTTACATCCACTCTAAGTGCATCCAAAACAAAATACCTAAAACTAATAATTAATTTAATATTTTTAAAATTTTTTTTTTATTTAAAATACAAATGTGCAAACTAATTTTTTCCATTCCTAAGATTTTTAAAACCAAAAACTAATATTAATTTTATTTTTATTATTAAACCGCAAATGTTTAAATAATTTATAAAAATCTTTGTGGTAAATGATGTGATCCTTGTTATGTTTTTTATATTAATAAATTGTTGTTTTATAATAATGTAAATTTTTAAACCTCGTTTTATTTCAGCAAGATACAAATAGTGGCTTTTCACCTAACGTGCAAAAAACTAACTTTTCTCTGACTACAATTTGACTTACAAATAGTTTAAAAAAAATTAACTGAAAGCGTATGTATACAAGTAGATATATAGGTAACTGCAAAAAGTTAACTATAAGTTAACTGCTGGATAACTGACTATAAAGTTAACTGAAAGTAGTGCAAATTCGGACAATTGACTACTTCGTAGGACATCACAATGTTAAAATAGTCAGTTGGTTACAGGTAAAAAAGTCGATTTATCAACCACTACTAATTGAAAAAAAGTTAGTTTTCAATTAGTTTAAAGTTAGTTGAATGTACGACAGGGTTATTACTTTTGAAAGTGACACAGACTTATGTTGCAACAAGTAGCGAAGCCAGATTTTGTAAACGCAATTCATTGCGATTTACCAACGTTGGCAAGAATTCAACATAAGTTAATTGAGCTTTTCCCAGGTGTTAAATTCAGATATTTGAAATCATTTATAATCGATATCACGAACCCGAATGATCAAAAGGAAATCCTTGCGACAGAACACAACCGAGCACACAGAGCCGCGCATGAAAATATTAAATGTGTTTAATATGTTCTTATTAAATGTGTTTCTCTAGAGGAATATTTTTTCCAAAAATGTTTCCAATCAAAATATAATCGACCTCCCACACAGGGGCTAGGCCTAAAAGCGGGTATATATATATATATATATATATATATGGGAAACATACCAAAACATGGACCTATATAGAAATTTTTAAAAACAGATTATGTAAACCACATTACGTTGGAAGCTGCTGTTTCAATATGAATATTGGTATTGCAGAATAAAAGTGTAAGAGTACGTCGCTGGAGGCTATACCTTAGCGGGACCAATGTTACATCGTGTAGGAATTACAGAACATTTGTAGTTATCATTATATGAAGTGCTATGCCTAATTGAGCTCTGATATACATCTACTTCAAAACTAACATGTTTGCATCAGAATACATTTCTATACGCTAAATATTAACAATGACGAAAATATGTAGATATCGTTATATGGGGGCTAGGCCTCAATGCGGGCTAAAGTTCATATAAAGTTCATTATGGTTTTTTTATCTCGTTATCCTTCACAGGTAAAATGATTACAACAGAATCTTATATACAAAACCCAAAAAGCGGAACAAATCGGTACCCCACAATGGGGCGAATATTATTAAATTTGGTAGGAAGATTTGTTACCATATATGACTACAAAATAGCAAATTCGGTTGAAAAACGCGCTCAAGAACCTCAAAATACAGAAAATTGGGGGAGCCCTTATATTGGGGCTACCAGCAAAAGTGGACCGATATTTATAATTTTTAGTAGAGATATTTGGTACCCAATAAGAACCCTAATGTACCAAATTGCAGCAAATTCGGTTAAAAACGCACTCAAGAACCTTAAAATGTTGAAAATTGGGGGGTGCCCTTATATAGGGGCTACCAGAAAAAGTGGGAGGATATTTATAATTCATAGTAGAGATATTTGGTACCCAATGTCCCAAATTGCAGCGAATTCGGTTGAAAAGCGCGCTCAAGAACCCACAAATACCGAAACTTGGGGGTACACTTATTTGGGGGATATCCGAAAAATTTACCTTAAATTACAGCCAATACGGTGTAGAGATATTTGGTACCCAATGTCCCAAATTGCACCGAATTCGGTTGAAAAGCGCGCTCAAGAACCCACAAATACCGAAAATTGGGGGTACCCTTATTTGGGGGATATCCGAAAAAATTGACCTTAAATTGCATCTAACCAGATACGATTAAAAACCCCAAAATACAAAAAATGTGAGGTACTGCTATATGGGAGCTATGCTTAAACGTGGAACGATATATCCCATCTTCGAACTTGACCTGCCTGCAGACAAAAGACAAACCTATGCAAAATTTCAGCACCCTATCTGAATTCCTTCAGAAGATAGCCTGATTTCAACAGGGCTAGATCTAAATGCGGGTTATAGTTCATGATCGAACCTAACATTCTAGTTTTTTTTATCTTGATATCCTCCGCATGTGAAAATATTACAACAGAGTCTTTGAACCATACCCAAAACACGGAACAAATTAGATAACTATTTTAATATAAAAATTGGGTTATATGGGTCTACCCAAAAAAGGGGGTGAATATTAATAATTTTTGGTGGAGAGGTTTGTTACCGCATACGACTACATAATACCAAATTGCAGCGAATTCTGTTGAAAAACGCGCTCAAGAACCCCAAAATACCGAAAACTGTATTGTACCTTGTATTGGGGCTACCCGAAAGAATGTACCTATGTTCATAATTTCTTGTGGAGAGATTTGGAACCTATTAAGAAGTCAAAATACTAAATTACAGACAATACGGTGGAAAATACGATTAAAACCCCCAAAAACTGAAAATTAGGAGGTACTGTAATGTGGGGCTACCAGAAAAAATGGACCTATATTTATAATTTTTTATGGAGACATTTAGTACCCAATAAAAAACCAATGTAACAAATTTCAGGGAATTCGGTAGAAAAACGCGCTCAAGAACCCCAAAATACCGAAAATTGGGGGGTACCTTTACCCATGCCTAAACGTGAACCGATATATCCCATCTTCGGACTAGACCTGTCTGCAAAAAAAAAGACAAACCTATGCAAAATTTCAGCACCCTATCTCGATTCCTTCAGAAGATAGCGTGATTACAACTGACGGACAGGGGCTAGGTCCCACACATGAGCTAGGTCAAAATGTGGGTCATAGTTCATATATAGTTCATGATCGAACCTAAAGTTCTAGATTTTTAACTCAATATCCTCCGCAGGTGAAAAGATTACAACAGTGTCTTCGAACCAAACCCAAAACTCGGAACAAATTAGATAACTATTTTAATACAAGCATATGCCCCCCAACTCCGTTAGCGAATGTAGGAAATATTTAAAAATGTATTAACATGTTATTTTATTATTAGAGATAACTGCATACGTCAGAGAAAAATATAATGGGGGTCCACCCAAATCCAAATTTAATGAAATTTTCCATTTAGCACACATTATATCCATACCAAACCAAATTTAGTACTCATAAGTATGAATTTGTTAAAATTAATCCTGACCCTAATCTTACATCCCTACAATGATCCTCACTCCAAATTTCATTGTTCCAGCTCTATCGGTTCACCCAAATCCAAATTGTACCAATTATAGTACGATTTAGTACTTTTCGTACACATAAGTCAAAAAATTCCAAAACTACGTACATATCCCAATCCTCCGACGGTAATGTTAGTTTCAATTTTCAGGGTTCTAGCTCGAATTGTACCTCTAAATCAAATTTGTACCAAATATAGAGTACACGCTTTCCCAACTCTCCTCATATCGACCCTACTTCTCAACCTTCATTTGGATTCCAAATTAAAAGTTTTAAGCTCAATCCATCCACATGCTACAGAGTTGTACCAAATGTAGTACATTTTCGTACTTTTCGAATAGTTGTAGTTCGAATTTCCAAAAACCCTTCGGTACATCTATCCTACACTCCATCAGCGACCACCAAACCAAATTTCAATGTTCTTTCTCCACCGGTTCGCCAAATACAAATGGTATCACATTTAGTACTTTTCGTACCGTTCTAGTACGAATTTCCAAAAATCCAGCCTTATCTGTCACATTTGGACCAAGAGTGACCCTCACCCAAAAGTTCAAGATTCCAGCTTCAGCCGTTTTGTCTGGGCGTTGATTAATCGTTAAATCAGTCAGTCAATCACTTTACTCTTTTATTAGTATAGGTAAACAGGTGAAAAAGCGTTAAGTTCGGCCGGGACGAACTTTGGATACTCTCCACCATAGATATACGGACAGGTACTTGAAATAAAAATATAGGGAACATACCAAAAAGTGTACCTATACCGACATTTCTACAAACCGATTGTGGTTCTAAACATTGGTCCTAGAACCCATGTTTCTTTGGACCAAATTTGTTTCACAAATTTTTGATTTCATCCTAATTTTGCCATCTTATTATTTCTTCAAAAAATATCTCAAGTCCGAACATGGGGAATATCGGTTCACTCCTCCTGGTACCCCCCACGCAGGGGCTAGGCCTAAAAGCCGGTATATATATATGAATATATATATATATATATATATATATATATATATATAAATTAATATGGCGAAAAAAATATAAAATATATATGTACAGCAATGAGAGAAAAAATATTTTGGATTTTTTTTTTAAATACAATATCAAAGAAAAGTGAAGTGGCAGTGAAAAAAAATCGAGAAACAAATATATATATATATATATATTTATATATACATGTATCTTTACATAATTTAATTTTTTTCCTTTTTTATAATTTTTTTTTCTCGAAACAACAATAACAAAAAAATTGTAAAACACAAATAACAATAATAACAACAACAACTTTTGAGCATACCGAAAAAAAAACAAAAATAAGAAAAGGAAAAAAGCAACAACTACAAAAAAACTCAAAGTGACTACACATCAATAACCCAACCACACAACTACAAACCACACCAAAGGAAAACCAGCCCGAAGGGGACGGACATCGACCCAGACCCCAGGACTAAAACTAAGGAGCTAAAACCCAGACCCAAAGGACACCCAAAGTGAGTACTTGTTTGGAATTTTTTCCCCTCACGATATAAAAGGAGTATACGGCAGTCAGACAGATTTTTGATATTTGTACTGACCCATACACTCACGTCCTACAGTAGAATGCAACAATTCTGGCCTATTTTGGAATTAGGAAATTCCAGAAACATCGCCTTGGCTCAATTCTACAGAATGGAAAAAAAGCTCATGAAAACAAGCGAGATAAAGGAACAATATGATAATTCGATACTCGAATACTTAGAGCTTGGACATATGCGAAAATTATTATCTACCACATCATGCTGTAATAAAACCAGATCGACTCATTACGAAGTTGCGAGTGGTGCTCAACGCTTCATGTCCCTCAGCAAACAAAACAAGCCTCAATGACACACTATTTCCTGGACCCATTTTACAGCAAGATATGGTATTACAAATCTTAAAATGGCGATTTTATAAATACGTTTTCAACGCAGACATCACAAAGATGTATCGGCAGATACTTTTGGATCCGACCCAAACCAAATTTCAAAGAATACTATTCAGACAGTCATCTGACGACCCCATCGAAGACTATGAACTACTGACAGTTACATTTGGAGTTAACTGCGCACCATATTTGGCATTGCGGACCCTTCTAAAACTGGCAGAGGATATAAAGAATGTGTATCCAAGAGTCGCAAATATAATTCTAAATAATCTGTACGTATATGATGTATTAGCTGGTGGTCACATGGAAGAAGAATCCATCAAAGCTCGTAAGGAATTAACTGCCGCTTTAGCCTCGGCTGGATTTCAACTCATGAAGTGGGCATCAAACGACCACAGGATTATCGAAGATATTCCACAAGAAAAATTACTACCTCTTAATTGGTTGGACATTTCGGGCGATTTTTTCTCGTTCACACTGCCGGCAATGGCAAATCACAATACCGCAACAAAACGAGAAGTCCTATCAACAATAGCCAAATTATTTGACCCTTGCGGTTGGCTGGCGCCAGTCGTGGTTGTAGCCAAGCTAATAATGCAACAAATCTGGCTAGACAAGATAGATTGGGATGACCCGTTGAAGCCAATGACCCAAATGAACTGGAGTAATTTTGTGAAAAACAGCAAAGAAATCGAATTTCTGAAGGTTCCAAGATGGATAAGATGCACTGCAGATGTTTCCGTGGAAATACACGGATTTTGAGTTGCTTCGGTAAACGCATACGGAGCTACATTATATATTCGAATCGAAAACAAAGATTGTAGCACTCATACATTTCTATTGGCCGCCAAGACCCGTGTTGCACCAATAAAGAAACTGTCAATTCCGCGCCTAGAATTATGCGGAGCGGTGCTACTCTCCAAATTGGCCGCATCCATTATAAAAAAACCTTCAAATAACATCATACTCGACACAATTTTGGACGGATTCAACAATCGTCTTTGCATGGCTGAAAAAAACCTCCTTGCCACTGGAATGCCTTCGTGGGAAATAGAATTTCGGAGATTTCTGAGAATGTTGGGCAAGAAAACTGGAGACATGTTGATTCCGAAAGCAACCCAGCCAACATTGCGAGTCGAGGATGTTCACCTCTGGATTTAAAGACTCAGGAACTCTGGTGGTATGAACCCCAGTGGCTCAAATTACCCAAGACTAGGTGGCCATCCTATGAAGTTCATGAGGACACGAGCTTAGAAGCAAAAACAGTAAAAGCATTGACCCTATTTCAAGAAAAGGATGATCCACTCAAAAATTTCTCATCTTTATCCAGAGTATATCGAACCTATGCATACGCGTTAAGATTTTGGAAAAATTCTGGGGAAAACAGGCAACATTTGCGAACATCGTCGACAGATCTTTCGGCACCAGAAGTTCAGGATAGAAAACGAGCTAGCATAATTCGAACGCAGGAGTTCTTTTATCCCGAAGAATATAAATCCCTGGAAAATAAGACCCGAATTTCTCCATCCAGCCCACTCGTTACACTTAACCCATGTTTGGACTCAAAAGATGTTATGCGTTCAAATGGCAGATTGGTAAAATCAACTGCGCTAACGTACGGTGAACGACACCCTATACACTATATTATTACCTCACGGAGCAACACTTAGCCAACTACTTGTAGACCTCACTCACAAAGTTACCCTACACGGAGGTAATCAGTTAATGACTCGAGTGCTAAGGGCCGAATTCTGGATATTAGGACTCCCGTCGTTGGTCAAAAAGACTATACGAAACTGCAAGATATGCATAATCCATAAGAAGCGTACTCAGGAACAAATATTGGCCTCCCTTCTGTCAGAACGAACCCTTTTATCCAGACCCTTCACACATACTGGAGTAGATTTTGCTGGGCCGTTCAACATTAAGAATTTTACTGGTCGCACTTGCTTTTTAACAAAAGGGTACGTGTGCCTTTTTGTGTGCTTCGCTACAAAGGCCATACATCTGGAGCCGGCAAGCGACCTGTCATCCTATGCATTTCTTGGCGCCTTCTCAAGATTTTTTAGCAGACGCGGATGCCCGTCGACTATCTATTCTGACAACGGAACAAACTTTGTTGGAGCCGTCGATCTGTTAAAGCGGGATCGATTAGCGTTTATGAAAAATTTACAGACCAATATGATCACAAACCATTACCATCAAGATCTCAGTTGAAAGTTCATCCCCCTGGTGCCCCTCATATAGGCGGTCTGTGGGAGGCCGGAGTTAAATCTATCAAAACTCATTTACGCAAATGTATTCCAAAAATGAATTTTACGTTCGAAGAGTTTGCTACAATTCTGACACGAATTGAAGCCTGCTTGAACTCTAGACCCTTAAGTCCGCCTAGCGAGGACCCCAACGATTTGTTGCCACTGACCCCGGGTCACTTTCTCATAGGCACATCTATCCTTACTCCACCCGAAACTGACATTTCGGATACGGACATTAGTTGAGTTAACCGTTGGAAGCGACTCCAGGCTACATCGCAGTATTTTTGCAACCGGTGGAAATTAGAGTATCTTCATGACCTTCACAGACGGACTAAATGGAAGTACGAGAAGGATAACGTTAAAGAAGGGGACTTAGTGGTAGTAAAAGACGACAGGTTAGCTCCTCATGAATGGAAGTTATGTCGCATTCAGAAAACGTACCCATGAACACGACATTCGGACTGCTGGTGGCAACATAAGCAAACCCATCACAAAAATAGTTAAATTGTTCTCCGACTGACTAGTCGGTCTTCACGGGGAAGAAGAACTTTGTACTCGCATCTTGTTTTTTCTTTCAGATATGGCCGCCTACTTACCAAACCAGGATTGGCGATTGGCAGAACGCAGCCCCAGCCCAGCCCGTAGACAGCCCAACCAGCACCGTTCCAACGATAGAAGACCTCGGAGTAGGTCCAATGCTAGGCAGCCTCAGCACCGCGACAGACCCAGTCATTGGCAGCACTCTCGCGGCTTATGCCAGGATGATCACGCCCTTAGTGCCTGCTCCCGGTTTCGCTACCAGACTCCCTTCCAACGATATGAAACAGTAGAGCACCGGGGTTACTGTCGAAACTGCCTCGCGCGGAGCCACCTGGCGCCTGACTGTCCTTCATTAACCAGCTGCCGTAGATGCCAGAATCGGCACCACACTCTGCTGCACGGGGCATCGCAACTCGAGGAGAGGCCACTAAATATCGAGGTTGCCACCGAACCCGCCTTCGCCTGGGACCTTGTGTTTATGCCAACTGCAATGGGGCGTCTACGGGTTGACGGGATCGCGGGATTCAAAATTGTCAGAGCCATCATCAGCCAGTCTGCGACAATGTCCGAGGTTTCCTACGCCGCTTTCCATCGCATGGGCCTGCCGGCAAGCACGTACCAAGGGGAGCGTTTCACAAGCTTCTCGGTACTGCCCCGACGACCCTAGTACCTGGTCCCTCAAGGTCAACGCCCTTATAATTGACGACCTCCCCCGAAGGATATACCCGGACCCGATTTGGGATACCAACGATGAGCTGGCTGATCCCGACCCCAGAGGCAATACACCGATTGACGTTGAGCTGGGGGCCGACACGTACTCGGCAATTCGGTAGGAGGGGTACTCAGCCACAGGCGTTGGCGACGTTTTGGCGTACCGAAGCTGGGATACGTGTTCGCTGGACCCATTAAAATATGCCCGGACCTAAGTATAATATTGTTTTTTTTTTTTGGTTTTATTATAAATACACTTGTTACGCGGGGCCCAGAAATGTTTAGAAACATAATAAAAGAAACAGCACACAGCTGTCGTCCGAATTTTATCGGCGGACAAATTTGTATATCCAGTATTGGAGTACGGTCACAAAAAGACCAAAGCTGGTGGTCATTTTGTTTTGCCGGCGGCCATATAAACATGTGTGGCATTGTGAAAATACGCACATAACAATGCAATTTTCGCACACCAACAGACATATGTTTATATAGCCACCGGTAAATTCCAATGCTGGATTCCAGTAAATAGGCATTGTTACAGCTCAAACTGGTTTGCTGTGACAATGCAAATTTGGAAAAGGTTAGTTTTGTTTCGGTTCTTTAATTGCGCGCCACAAACAGTGATCCCCCCGTAGCAAGTGTAATTGTGAAAGTGATAAAAACTAAAAGTTTAAAAATCTTTTGTAGACACACAACAAACTTACAAGCCACAGTGACACCAAACAAAAATAAGGTGAACACGAAAAACACAAAACACACAGGAATTTACAACGCAACTCAAGAGGACAAACAGTGAATACATACAGTGAACACAAACACAAATCATCCCTTGAAATTCGTGCCGAAAAAAAGTTCCTAATTTAAAACATAACCTAAATTACCTATTTAAAACCAGAATTCAAAATACCTACAATAACAACTAATTTAAAACTTATATCTAAAATTATGCTAATTAAAATTGAAATGGGAAATAGAAACAAATGCATTAAAACTTATGTCTAGAATTGTGCTAATTAAAATTTACGTGAAACACAAATCTCAATACTCTAAAACTTAAGCCTAAAATTATATACCTAAAACTGAATTGATCTACATAAATAAATTGAAATGTTAAACCTAAAATAAATTATACTAAATCTAATTAAAACCTATTGTGCATAATCTAAACATAACTTAAAGATAAAAAACCCTATGTTCTGTAAAAAATGTCCAACCCAATAAGAAAAATATATATATATATATATATATATAATATACAAAAATAAGCAGTGATAGAAAAAATATTTTGGAAAACAATTTTTTTTAATACACTAGCAAAGAAAATTGAAGTGACAGTGAGAAAAAAATCGAGAAACAAATATATATATATATATATATATATATATATATATATACCTATATATTTATATATACATGTATTTTAACATAATTTAATTTTTTTCCTTTTAATAATTTTTTTTGCGAAACAACAATAACAAAAAAATTGTAAAACACAAAAAACAATAATAACAACAAAAACTTTTGAGCATACCGAAAAAAAAACAAAAATAAGAAAAGGAAAAAAAGCAACAAATACAAAAAAACTCAAAGTGACTACACATCAATTACACAACCACACAACTACAAACCACACCAAAGGAAAACCAACCCGAAGAGGACGGACATCGACCCAGACCCCAGGACTAAAACTAAGGAGCTAAAACCCAGACCCAAAGGACACCCAAAGTGAGTACTTGTTTGGAATTTTTTCCCCTCACGACATAAAAAGAGGAAACGGCAGTTAGACAGATTTTTGATATTTGTACTGACCCATACACTCACGTCCTACAGTAGAATGCAACAATTCTGGCCTATTTTGGAAGATATGTGGTGACTCTCCCATTCAAAAAATGCGAGGAATTAGGAATTAGAGTTTGGATATATGCGAAAAATTCACAAAAATGAAATTGAGAACATGCCAAATTATTAGCTACCACATCATGCTGTAATAAAACCATATCGGCTCACTACGAAGTTGCGAGTGGTGCTCAACGCTTCATGCCCCTCAGCAAACAAAACAAGCCTCAATGACACACTATTTCCTGGACCCATTTTACAGCAAGATCTGGTATTACAAATCTTAAAATGGCGATTTTTTAAATACGCTCTCAACGCAGACATCACAAAGATGTATCGGCAGATACTTTTGGATCTGACCCAAACCAAATTTCAAAGAATACTCTTCAGACAGCCATCTGACGACCCCATCGAAGACTATGAACTACTGACAGTTACATTTGGAGTTAACTGTGCACCATATTTGGCATTGAGGACCCTTCTAAAACTGGCAGAGGACATAAAGGATGTGTATCCAAGAGTCGCAAATATAATTCTAAATAATCTGTACGTAGATGATGTATGGTCACATGGAAGAAGCTCGTAAGGAATTAACTGCCGCTTTAGCCTCAACTCATGACCACAGGATTATCGAAGATATTCCACAAGAAAAATTACTACCTCTTAATTGGTTGGACATTTCGGAAGATGCATCCACAAAGACATTGGGAATTAAATGGAATATTTCGGGCGATTTTTTCTCGTTCACACCGCCGGCAATGGCAAATCACAATACCGCAACAAAACGAGAAGTCCAATCAACAATAGCCAAATTATTTGACCTTTGCGGTTGGCTGGTGGTGGACAGACATGCACATGCAAATTCATAACCCTCAAATTCTGGAATTATTTTTTTAGAAATTTTTTTCGAAAAAAACTCTGTTGGACATACATACACATACAAACTTTTGAACAAAAACTCGTCTGGTGGACAGACATCACATACATAAAATTTTTATTTATTTTTATTGAGCATTTTTCTAACCAGGACATCGAACTGATATCCTTCTTGCATAACCAATAATCTTTATTTTCCAGCTTTTTTTAAATTCTTTTGCATCTGTCAAAGCCTTCTGTGACCCAAAATAATTTCGAGCTTTTATTGCTGAAATATTTTGCTGGTGAATTTGTATTCTTTTTTTTTTTTTTTTTTGAAAATTTTTTTTGACTCCTATTTTTTGTTTAACATACTCGCCTACTTCCAAACCCAATTTGGTCAGCATTTAACGGCGCCATCGGGAAATATTGTTTTTTTTTCAATTCTTGGCTTTGGTTGATACCACCGTTTCCTTCAGGATATTGACACAGCCGAATTCAGCGGTTACTCTCGCCAAAGATTCGAAGGACACAATTTTCAAAATTTTGCAAGTCAAAATTTCACTAAAATTTAACTTTTTTACGAATTTAGTCATTTTTGTTGGGCTACTAAAATGGACAAAACTTTGTGCGATAAATTCGCCAATTGAGTCAATGACCTTCAGGATTATATTTCTATATTTTCAATTACGAACCCGGATGACACCATACATACGCTGGAAACTACTCTCATGGAATTAAACTCCACATGGGACCAGGTTAAGAGGGCTTACGTGGAATGCCGAGACCATACACCGGAGAAGGAAGAGAAACCCATCGACAAGAACAAGTTAAGGAAACATTATATGGAGGCAATGGACGCTTACAAAAAGACACTGAGCGCAATAAATTTGCAGATCCAAACAGTGCTGGATAACCAAACATTGGAAAAACAAAAAGAGAGTCAGAGAGGTCACACCAGGGGAAGGAGATGGATTTTACGCCAGTATCCCGTCTGCCACCATGCGACACAGATATTCTCAAAGGCGGTTACAGTGAATGGCCCACCTTTAGGGATTTATTTTCCGCCATTTACGTCAGAAACTCAAAATTGAGCAAGGTTGAAAAATTATTCCATCTGACACAGAAAACTTCTGGAGAAGCACGAGAGATCATTAGTAACGTTCCACTCACCAACGATGGATTTGACTTAGCATGGAAAAATCTCATTGATCGGTATGAGAATAAAAGGATGCAAGTCAATGACTTAATCAAGACCCTTTTTAACTTGCCAAATGTTTCAACTGACTCAAGTCAAACTATACAGAAGCTGCAGCGCACTGTGAATAGCTGCATTCAAACTTTGGAGACCCTCGATGTCGATGCCAAAGGATGGGATCATATTTTAATCTATATTTGTTCGACGAAATTACCCAGAAATTTACTAAAGGAGTTTAAGAATTCACTAACGGATTGCAAGCTTCTTCCAAAATGGGAACAATTTGATGCTTTTTTGACAAACAAGTTCAAGACAATGGAATCGGTGGGGTACATAAAACCGTCCACGTCAAAAAGCAATCAATCAAAACCATCTGGGAACAACCAACCGAGATTTTTTAACTCTTTTCAAACAAATGTTTCGAAAAATGGCAACAACTCTGGAGGAAAACAAACTCACTACACGCAGCCTCAATCCAATAGGGCACCTAGTTCTCAACAATGTCAATTATGCAAAGCCAATCACTTCATAAGGGATTGCAACAAATTCTTGAAAAAGAATGTGAATGATCGAATTCATTTGGTGAAAACCTCACACTTATGCTACAATTGCTTGTCATCCAACCATGGAGTAAAGGACTGCAAAAGTCGCTTTGGTTGTCGAACTTGTACAATGAGACATCACACTTTGTTACACAAGGGAACGGAAACCCAATCAACAAACACATACCAAGCTCGAGTGGAAGCACAACCTAGTAACAGCGCTGCCACTCTTACAAATCAAATACAGTCCACTACGAATCAAGAACCAACTACTGTCACTACTATGACCCTTCAGGATACACACGTTGATACTCAACAATCTGGAGGAACTTTACTTTTTACAGCAATCGTACAAATTGAAGCCAAAGGACAACTTTACGATGCCAGAGCGCTCATTGACTCTGGATCACAATCAACATTTATCTCGGAAAAAATGAAGAATCTTTTGAAACTGCCAACTCGCCAATTGTTTCGGAAACTTCAACGAAGTCTTGCTTATTCACGATGAGATCCAAATACGACCCTAGCTTTAAACTTGAGGTATGGGCTACAGTTTTACGAACGTTACCTTCAAATCTACCACCACATTGGAATTGGCTGATCAGTCAACCAATTGATTTACTTATTGGAATGGACATACGACCTTTAATATTCACAATTGGAACACCAATGAAAATATTTGGATAAATTTTAACACAACAAACCAAATTTTGATGGATCGTTGGAAGACCCATACCAGGAAATACTATACAAAGAACTCAAATTTCACTGCTTAGCACCACATCAATTGAGAAAGTACTTACACGTTTTTGGGAGGTGGAAGAGACCCCTAAAAAAGTTTTACGTTCTGAGGAAGACCAATTTTGCGAACGAAATTTTACTGAGACAACTATACGGAATAAGGATGGAAGATATGTGGTGACTCTCCCATTCAAAAAATGCGATGAATTAGGAAATTCCAGAAACATCGCCTTGGCTCAATTCTACAGAATGGAGAAAAAGCTCATGAAAAGAAGCGAGATAAAGGAACAATATGATAATTCAATACTCGAATACTTAGAGCTTGGACATATGCGAAAAATTCACAAAAATGAAATTGAGAACATACCAAATTATTATCTATCACATCATGCTGTAATAAAACCAGATCGACTCACTACGAAGTTGCAACGCTTCTTGTCCCTCAGCAAACAAAACAAGCCTCAATGACACACTATTTCCTGGACCCATTTTACAGCAAGATCTGGTATTACAAATCTTAAATGACGTTTTTTTAATACGTTTTTAACGCAGGCATCACAAAAATGTATCGGCAGATACTTTTGGATCCGACCCAAACCAAATTTCAAAGAGTACTCTTCAGACAGTCACCTGACGACCCCATCGAAGACTATGAACTACTGACAGTTACATTTGGAGTTAACTGTGCACCTTATTTGGCATTGAGGACCCTTCTAAAACTGGCAGAGGACATAAAGGATGTGTATCCAAGAGTCGCAAATATAATTCTAAATAATCTGTGCGTAGATGATGTATAAGCTCGTAAGGAATTAACTGCCGCTTAGGCTCGGCTGGATTTCAACTCATGAAGTGGGCATCAAACGACCACAAATAATGGCCTCCCTTCCGCCAGAACGAACCCTTTTATCCAGACCCTTCAAAAATACTGGAGTAGATTTTGCTGGGCCGTTCAACATTAAGAATTTTACTGGTCGCACTTGCTTTTTAACAAAAGGGTACGTGTGCCTTTTTGTGTGCTTCGCTACAAAGGCCATACATCTGGAGCCGGCAAGCGACTTGTAATCCTATGCATTCCTTGCCGCCTTCTCAAGATTTTTTAGCAGACGCGGATGCCCGTCGACTATCTACTCTGACAACGGAACAAACATTGTTGGAGCCGTCGATCTGTTAAAGCGGGATCGATTAGCGTTTATGAAAAATTTACAGACCAATATGATCACAAACCATTACCATCAAGATCTCAAGTGGAAGTTCCTCCTCCCTGGTGCACCTCATATGGGCGGTCTGTAGGAGGCCGGAGTTAAATCTTTCAAAACTCATTTACGCAAATGTATTCCAAAAATGAATTTTACGTTCGAAGAGTTTGCTACAATTCTGAGACGAATTGAAGCCTGCTTGAACTCTAGACCCTTAAGTCGGTCTAGCGAGGACCCCAACGATATGTCGCCACTGACCCCGGGTCACTTTCTCATAGGCACATCGACTCAAGGTTACATCGCAGTATTTTTGCAACCGGTGGAAATTAGAGTATCTTCATGAGCTTCACAGACGGACTAAATGGAAGTACGAGAAGGATAACGTTAAAGAAGGGGACTTAGTGGTAGTAAAAGACGACAGGTTAGCTCCTCATGAATGGAAGTTAGGTCGCATTCAGAAAACGTACCCAGGAACACGACATTCGGACTGCTGGTGGCAACATAAGCAAACCCATCACAAACATAGTTAAATTGTTCTCCGACTGACTAGTCGGTCTTCACGGGGAAGAAGAACTTTGTACTCGCATCTTGTTTTTTCTTACAGATATGGCCGCTACTTACCAAACCAGGATTGGCGATTGGCAGAACGCAGCCCCAGCCCAGCCCGTAGACAGCCCAACCAGCCCCGTTCAAACGATAGAAGACCTCGGAGTAGGTCCAATGCTAGGCAGCCTCAGCACCGCGACAGACCCAGTCATTGGCAGCACTCTTGCGGCTTATGCCAGGAGGATCACGCCCTTAGTGCCTGCTCGCGGTTTCGCGACCAGACCCCCTTCCAACGGGGGTTACTGTCGAAACTGCCTCGCACGGAGCCACCTGGCGCCTGACTGTCCTTCATTAACTCTGCTGCACGGGGCATCGCAACTCGAGGAGAGGCCACTAAATATCGAGGTTGCCACCGATCCCGCCTTCGCCTGGGACCTTGTGTTTGTGCCAACTGCAATGGTGCGTCTACGGGTTGACGGGATCGCGGGATTCAAAATTGTCAGAGCCATCATCAGCCAGTCTGCGACAATGTCCGAGGTTTCCTACGCCGCTTTCAATCGCATGGGCCTGCCGGCAAGGACGTACCAAGCGGAGCGTTTCACAAGCTTCACGGTATTGCCCGGACGACCCACTAGTACCTGGTCCCTCAAGGTCAACGCCCTTATAATTGACGACCTCCCCCGAAGGATATACCCGGACCCGATTTTGGATACCAACGATGAGCTGGCTGACCCCAGAGGCAATACACCGATTGACGTTGAGCTGGGGGCCGACACGTACTCGGCAATTCGGAAGGAGGGGTGCTCAGCCACAGGCGTTGGCGACGTATTGGCGTACCGCACGAAGCTGGGATACGTGTTCGCTGGACCCATTAAAATATGCCCCGGACCTAAGTATAATATTGTTTTTTTGGTTTTAATTTAATGCCACTTGTTACGCGGGGCCCAGAAATGTTTAGAAACATAACAAAAGAAACAGCACACATCTGTAGTCCGAATTTTATCGGCGGACAGATTTTTATATCCTGCATTGGAGTACGGTCACAAAAAGACCAAAGCTGGTGGACATTTTGTTTTGCCGGCGGCTATATAAACATGTGCGGCATTGTGAAAATACACACATAAACAATGCAATTTTCGCACAACAACACACATATGTTTATATAGCCACCGGTAAATTCCAATGCTGGATTCCAGTAAATAGGCATTGTTACAGCTCAATCTGGTTTGCTGTGACAATGCAAATTTGGAAAAGGTCAGTTTCGTTTCGGTTCTTTAATTGCGCGAGTTAAGGGTTCATTTCCATTGATTTAATAAAAAATTTATTTGTTGGGACTTCTGTCCTCTTTTCGGTTTATTGTCAGAATGCTTAAAATTAATTTACAAAATATGTTTTTATGCAAAAGACAAACAGTTATTTTAATCACGTTATTGATTTGTGTAATATGATATAGTTTTGGTGTGGCGTGTGTCAATTATGTTTTGTCAGCGTATGATCGGTAATTGTTGTGTATGAGTGTGTTGTGTCAGCATGCCTGAGTGAAACGCGTGTGGACAATATATGTTGTATCAGCATGTTGCGTCAGCCTGTGGGGTTGGTGGCCAACGTAACTCCTCCCCCCTTAGAGTAGAGTGACGGTCATAAAGAACTGGAGGTTGGTATGGCCGCAACGACGACGTTCGGTGTTGCTTGTGTTTTTCTCCTTGAGAAGAATAGAATGATCATCATGACTGCTAGGATTAATAGGGCCAAGTGGGTAAATTTCATAGTGTCTTCCGTTTTGTTTTCCAGAGTTAGGGAAGCTTCCTTATTTTCGACATAAAATTCTTCCAGCTTCTTCTAGTTTAAAGTTTCTATTGTCGTCTCTTCTTCAATTTGGGAGTATGTTGGTGGTGCTATGTGGGTGTGTTCCCAGAACATACTATGGTTGTCCGAGTAAGGAGTTCCATTGATGACGACTTTGCAGGACTTGTATCGCAGGAGTGCGGTTCCTTTTACTTCATGGGGGTTTTTACTACAAGTAGATTTTATTGGTTCATGTTTAATATTAATAAAAAGTATATAATTCTCTTCAAGTGGTATTATTGACTCCACTGGTCCGGCATCGTTAAATATGCATTTGGGGGGTTTGTGGTTCAGCAGGTTTCCAACACAAGATGAGTTGTTCACGTCTTCTTTTTTCAGCGGGGAGCGACAATAAAACGTGCTTTCAATCCTGGGACAGGCTTTTGTAAAGTATTGAACACTCTTTTCGTTGTGGGCTATGTATGGTTGTGTTACGATTATTTTGGTAAAGTTAATTGGTAAAGGAATAATGTGACTGAATTGGTATGTCATTTCCGAAAGGACAGGTATTCTAACGTTGAATATTATGCTGCTATGATTGTAATAAGCTTGAAGCCCAAAAAGTTCATAGACATGTTCGTCTGAGATAATCTCTATAGACTGCTGTGTAAATACATCGTGAATGAATTTCATTTCATTTTGGTCAAGAATCAATTTAGAAATGACATTTAATTTGGCTAAAACTATAGCTTCGGCTAGGTTAGTTAAATGGTCGCTAAGCAAATCGATATTGTAATTTATTTCTTCTAAATATTGCATTTCGTGTAGGATGTTTTCTTCTTTACGAATTTTGTTTGAGGTCTCTTGTGATAAACGTGCTAAATATGATTCGATTTTTCTTTGTTCTGTTTTAATATGGGATGTCAAATTTTGAAACCGTTCAATCATTTGTGTATTTAGGTTATGCTGGTTTTCAATGGTGGTTTTGATGTTTTGTTTATTTGTTTCTAATTTTTATATTTGTTTATTTAGTTCTTGTGCGTCCTGAGCGTCCATGTTTCCGGTTTTAAATTTTATGACGGTACCTAGTCCATTAATAAGTCCTCTCTTTGTTCTTTTGGAAGGAGTAAGGGTTGTAAGTTTGTTGTGTAACTCTTTAAGTTTGAGATAAGTTATCTTAATGGAGTCGGTTAACGTTCCTCGTTTTTGGAATATATCGAACACATGATTGATTTCTTCAATATTCCTTTAAATTTACGATGTGAATGAGATTTTTGTTATTTTCGATGATTCTTGCTTGACCGAGATTTACCTGTACTATCGCTTGGTCCGGTCTGATAGGTAGTATTTCTATAAGTTGGGTCAGTACTAACGGAAATCTAAAAAAATATAATTACGTTTTCTTTTTAGTTTTTAATCTAGATTTACGTATTTTTTGATTTCTTGTTGTAATTATTGTTACTCTATTGTTATTTTGAATTTTGTGTTTTGAAAATCTTGGTGTCATTTTATTTCTCCTGCATTCTTTTCTGTAAATGTCTTCGTCGATTTCAAAATTTTCGGGTTCATGTCTGTCTGTATTTAGTTTTTCAAGACGATTCTGTGTTGCTCTTTCCAGTTTTTCTTTAATATAAGGGTAAAGAGTTTCCTGAAACTCATTAAGTTTACGTAGGTAGTCATGTTCGTTATTGAATTGAACATCTCTGTCCAATTTATAATTTCGTCCATGAAAAAGTTCGTAAGGTGTAAGATTAGTTGCAGAGTGAATAGCGTTTTTGTATGTAATCAACGCTTCCGATAATGTTTCTTCGTGATCTTGTTCTAGTCTAAGTTCTCTTCGTTTAGACATAATTATACGATATATTTCTGTTATAGTAGAATGCAGTCTTTCAACTGTACCATTGCTACTTGTTTGTTGAAAAGAAGTCGAGTGCAGTACTATATTGTATTGTCTACAAAAATCCTTAAAGATGTTGCTAGAAAACTCTGAACCTTCGTCACAAATATTTTTTTTAGGAATTCTGAGGAAAGTTTGTAATGATTTTGTTACGGTTAAACTTGTTCTATTGGGAATCGAGCATGCGGCGGCAAATTTGGAAAACTTATCTAATATTGTAAGAACATGGCAATTGTTTATAGAATAAAGATCAATATGTATTATGTTTCTGGTATTTCATATTTAATCTTGGGAGGACTTCTATTGTATTTAAGTGTCTGGCTTTTTTCACAATGGTTAATTGTTTTGAATTGATTTTATTTTTTAAAAATGGGAAGTAATATTCTCTTTTCAAATGAGAATATGTTTCATTTATTATTGTTTATGTGGTATTCTCTGATGAGGTTTTCCTATTCGTCGTCATGTCTTACGTCGGTCAATTTTACTGTGCAATGTATCACCTTGAATAATTTATTATATGAGAAATGTTTGTTGTCTGTAGTTGTGATACTATGTTTTATTTCATTTGTAAAAGATAGTGTTTGGTCTTCTATAAAAAAGATATCGTTATATTGTTTGCATGATTTCATATATTTTTTTTATTCTTCTGAATTTACGTGTTTTATTGTTCTGTGTTTGAATTCTTTTGGATTTCTACTTCGCTAAACCAGTTTTTGGAAGTATAAAGGTCTTCGGAAACAAGTAGATGTGGTGTTAACATTGTAGAGTTTATGTATATGTCACCGTCTTGGATATCTTCGGGGAGTTTAATAATGACTTTGGAACTAGGAAGAATTATGTGTTTGTCTGAAGTAAAATTAGGTTTTATTTTTAGAACTAAGGCAGTCTCCGGTGTTGTTAAGATTAAGTTGTGTAAATCTAGGTAAGCTTTTAGTTATATTAAAGCGTCTATCCCAAGTAGTCCGTCAAAATAATTATGGAATCTAAATACTAGAAACGTTAAGTTCCCAGATTTTTTTTAAATTCCTTGAATATGGGAATAATAGCTTTTTTTGGTTATTTTATATTTGTTTAGAACTGTAGTAATAGTGATTAGTGATGTAGTAATAGTGATTATTTGTATGTATCCGGTGGATTTTGGGAGGCTAATGTAAAAAATTTTGTGAGTCGTCTATCATGTCGTCATTGTTACCCTGTACTTCTTCATGATCGTTTTGAGAGTTTATGTTGTACATTTCTTTGTTTTTGGCTGAGAGATTTTTGGATTTTGTGCGCTGAATGTTGTATTGGTGTTCCTAGTTGTTGTAGATCTGAAGTTAGTGTGTCCCGAATCGACATCCATTGGTTCAGGTCTACTTGAATGTGAAAATCTGCTCATTCTAGAGTTTTAATCTGAATTTTGATATTATTATAATTATTATTTGATCTGTAATTTCGGAAGTTAGCTCCTGATTTATTGGAATCTTGATTTTGGTAAGAGTACCTTTGTTGTTTAAAATATCCATTATTATAGAGTTGTTGAAGATTATCTGTTTTCCTGAAGCTAGGCCCAAAAGTGTTTCTTTTTTGATAAAAAATATTTTGTTCGTTTAGACAAAGTGACAAAGCTGAGGGCAAAGAGTCGGGTCTCATTGCTCTAATTGTTGCTCCTAATGGTTCTTCTAATCCGGTGAGGAATGTGTTCAAACATATTTCTCCATAGAGGTCTTGTTTTGCTTTTATAACGCTATGATCTTTTTCGCGAATTGTTTTAGATTATGCAAGTCCTTAATAAGGGAAGTTTCTGTTCTCTTGTCCGAATAATGTAAGATCAAATTTTCTTTTATTTCATCCCAGACTAACGGGGTTCCGCGCATATTAAGTACTTCGTTTGCTTCTCCTTCTATTTTCCATCAATATCCCTAAGGTGTAATAAAATTTCTTCGACATTATTAACGAATTCATATAGAAGCCGATGGTTTCCATCGAATCGTGGAAGGTCTTTAATAGCGTCGGGTATACGCAAAGAGTTGAAAACGTCCACACTATTTGCACTTGGAGTATTCATTATGGATGTATTATCAGAAGCCGGTATTTTATAGGGCAAGTATTTTATTGAACTTTTTTCAGTTTTCGGCATTTAATTTTCAATCGCTAGAATCCTTTTCCTCTTTCTTTTTTATATATGGTTTACTTTGATTTGTATATATATATATATATATATATTCTGTGTATGTATTATTTCCTTTTCATTCTTTTATTCTTTATATTTTGCATATATATTTTCTTCTTCAAAATATATTATCTTTTTTTTAATATATTTTTTATATTTCTTATATATTTTTCTATATTATTTTCTTTTCATTCTTTTCTTTTGTTTACATATATTTTATATTTCCTTTATATTTTCCATAAATATTTTCTTTTTCAAATATATCTTCTCTTCTTTTTTTATATTTCATAAATATCTTCTTTTTCAAATATATATTCTTTTTTTTAATATTTCGTTTATATTTTTATATCTTTTATTATTTATTTTATTATTATTTTAAGTCTGAAGATTATCTATGATATTCCTTCATAGATGTTTTATCTTCCTTTTTCAAAATCCTTTTCTTTATTTAATTATTTAATTTAATTTTTATTCTTTATTTTAGTTAATTATTTAATTTTTATTTTTTATTTAATTACGAAAAGTGTTCTTGTACTTACAGCCATGCCCAGAAATAGATGTGCACCATGATGATTACGATGTTGTCTGCCTATGAGGCGTTGAAACGCTACGACGTATAAGGTGTTTGTATCACTTAGGGGTCCTTTTCAGTTTTCCACTTCCTTTTGTTTTTATAGTTTTGTTTTTAGCATTTTCCTTGACGATTTTGAATTATACTTTTTCTTCATTTATTTATTTTAATCAAAAAAGTTTTTTTTATTTTGAATGTAACTTTTGCTCTTTTGTCATTTATTTATTTTTATCAAAATGTTTTTTTTTTTTTTTTTTTGAATGAACCTTTTTCACTTTTGTCATTTATTTATTTTTATCAAAATGATCGTTCTGTTTTATTTCTTTTTATAAATTTTCATTTTTTATCGAGTCCTATACTCGTTATGCAGGACTACCGACTGCGCCCGTTAAGGGTGCGTTCCCATTGATTTAATAAAAAAAATTGATTTGTTGGGACTTCTGTCCTCTTTTCGGTTTTTTGTCAGAAGGCTTAAAATTAATTTACAAAATGTTTTTATGCAAAAGACAAACAGTTATTTTAATCACGTTATTGATTTGTGTAATATGATATAGTTTTGGTGTGGCGTGTGTCAATTATGTTGTGTCAGTGTATGATCGGTAATTGTTGTGTATGAGTGTGAAGTGTAGTGTCAGCATGTCTGAGTGAAACGCGTGTGAACGGTAATTGTTGTGTATGACTGTGTTGTTGTATCAGCATGTTGCGTCAGCCTGTGGGGTTGGTGGCCAACGTAACTCGCGCAACAAACAGTGCATTAAAACTTATGTCTAGAATTGTGCTAATTAAGATTTAAGTGAAACACAAAACCCAATACTCTAAAACTTAAGCCTAAGATTATATACCTAAAACTGCATTGATCTACATAAATAAATTGAAATGTTAAACCTAAAACCTAAATTATCCTAAACCTAATTAAAACCTATTGTGCATAATCTAAACATAACTTAAAGATAAAAAAGCCTATGTTCTGTAAAAAATACCCAACCCAATAAGAATAAAAGCCAAAGTGAAATGAACCACAATACTAAGCAGAACAAAAAAATATCATTCTAAAAGTCAAGGGTGAAAAAAGTGTTAGAGGTTAAAAGTACAAAATCTAAAGTTAAAAAACACCACCATTTCATATTCCTTTTTCTAAAACAACATTGTTTTTATTTCTTTGATTTTTTCCATACTACTCCGACGAGAAATTATTCCTGCATAAATGAATATTCTTTCTTCATTTCGGCAGCAGTTTAACATTCCAGTTTTTGCAGATAATGCTGTTTAGCATTTTCAGATGTAGATGGCTTTAGAATACCGGACGACTTATTGGGGTTGTATTTACTTTCAGTACTCTCTTCAGTGGAGTTGTTTATATGTAGCAGACTGTGATGCGGTTTGTGGCATATAATACAAGTGTTCACAATCTTGCAGTTAATCTTAATATGAGAGGGAGATAAACAAATTGTACAAAGCTTACTTTTGAATGCAAAACCTAATCGCTGTTGAGAAGTTCTTGGCACTCTCTTATTGGGTGATTTGTACTCTCTTCAGTGGAGTTGTTTATGTGTAGCAGACTGTGATGCGGTTTGTGGCATATAATACAAGTGTTCACACTCTTGCAGTTAATCTTAATATGAGAGGGAGATAAACACATTGTACAAAGCTTACTTTTAAATGCAAAGCCTAATCGCTGTTGAGAAGTTCTTGGCACTCTCTTATTGGGTGATTTGCGTTACAAAGCGGACAGGAAATATTTGTTTTGTCTTGAGATGTCTGATTTTGATATCTATTCGAATTTTGAGAATGAGCAGAGTGTCTTTGCTTGGTGGTACGAATACTAGATAGTTTTTCCACCACTTCAAACCTATTTATAAGGAATTCGTCTAATTGAGACCAAGTTGGTAACTCTCGGTGAGACTTTAGAGATTACTCCCAATGCGAAAGGGTTTCATCTGGTAATTTAGTGGAAATGAGGTATTTTAATATTGGATCCCAACTTTCAACATTAATGTATTTTCTGAAGTGATTCGCCACTTTCATCTGTGGTAACAGGAATACTAAAAATAATTTTGAGCTGATTATCAACTAACACCCGTTTATTTTCATACCTTGTTTTAAGAGCACTCCATGCCAAATGGAAGTTTTCATCATACAACGGATATTGCTCCAGCTCCACGTCTTGTTTTATTTCTGAGATGATACAATTTTGAGCCTGAGTGAGTTTCGGGTGGTTTACGTAGACTGCAGTGAACATATCACGAAAAGACGTGCCACCATCAGTAGGCTCATTTTTATATGCCTTTTGAGCTGGGGCATCTTCATTCATCCGCACAACATGACCTAGCCACCGTAGTCGCTGCAGCACAATACGACTGACTATGTCGATGTCCGCGTATAAATTGTGGAGCTCGTGGTTCATTCGACGCCCATATTCATCGGCCCGTAGATCTTTCGGAGAATTTTTCTCTCAAACACCCCAAGCGCTGGCTCATCTGCTTGCGCAAGTACCCATGCTTCTGATCCATATAATAGCACGGGTAGTATCAGCGTCCTGTAAAGTGTGAGTTTGGTCTGGCGAGAGGTGGCCTTGTTTCCAAACTGCTTACATAGACCATAGTAGCATCTGTTGGCCATCACAATCTTTCTCCGAATTTCAAAACTGATATTATTCGTTTTATTTATAGCGGTACCAAGGTATATAAAGTCTTTAACTACCTCGAAGCTGTAGTTCTCAAGTTCCGCAGTTGGTCCGAGTCTACTGGACGTCTTGCGCGTTGATACCATCAGTTTGGTCTTCTCGATGTCGATGTCATCGGCGTAGGCCGAGTAACTGATGTGATTTGGTGTACAGAGTGCCACTTCTGTTCACCTTTGCGTCTCGTATGACCTTTTCCAGTAGGATGTTTAAAAGATCACACGACATACTGTCACCTTGTCTGAATCCTCGTTCGGTATTGAAGGGCTCCGATAGGTCCTTTCCTACTTTAACGGCTGACCTTGTGCCACTTAAAGTTATCCTGCATAGCCCTATTAATTTTGCAGGAATGCCGAACGCAGACATGGCTTTAAACACCTCTGAACGGATAGGGCTCTCGAATGCGGCTTTATAGTCGACAAATAGGTGGTATGTGTCGATGTGTTTTTCGTGGGTCTTTTCCTGGATTTGACGCAGAGTGAAAATCTGGTCAATGGTGGATTTGCCAGGTCTGAAGCCGCACTGGTATGGTCCGATGATGTCATTGACCATTGGCTTCAATCGTTCACACAGCACACTGGATAGCACTTTATATGCGATGGGAAGGAGACTTATTCCTCTATAGTTGGCACATATCGTCTTGTCTCCTTTTTTGTGCACGGGACACAGGATGCTGAGGTTCCAATCATTGGGCATGCATTCATCTAGCCAAATTGTGTTAATCAGCTGGTGCATGCTCCTGACAAGCATCTGGTCACCAGTCTTGAATAGTTCGGCTGGTAACCCATCGGCTCCTGCTGTTTTGTTGTTCTTGACCTCATCTTGATTAGGTGGTATACACTCTATAGCATCATATCTTATTGGTTCTAGGGTATCTTCTTCATCGACACTATTTGATACTAGAAGCTTTTCGAAATGATCCTTCCAGATCCTCAACACGCTGTCTGTATCTGTCACCAGGTTTCCTTCTTCATCTCTACAGGAGGATGTGCCTGCACCAGAGCCTTCAGTTTGGTGTTTTACTCGTTGGTAAAATTTCCGGACTTCATTCTGACTCCTGTACATCTCGATTTGCTCACGCTCACGTTTTTCTTGTTCTTTCTTCTTTTTTCTGAAAACACGTTTCTCCTCTCTCCTTTTCTCCCGATAATTCTCCATCACGTTACGTGTTGCTACTGTGTGCAGGGTTGCCCTATACATTGCGTTCTTCACATCAGTAGCATTACGACACTCCTGATCGTACCATGGGTTTCTTGGTGGTGGTTTTTGGTACCCAATTGTTATTTTTGCTGCAGTTTGTAGGGAGTGGGCAATTCTTTGCCATTGTACTTCTATACTATTATCAGGACAAGAAGTGCTTTGTTCAAGCAGATGGGTAAGTTGCGCGGAGTAGGCCTCGGCTATCTGTTGTGTTTGCAGCTTTTCGACGTCGAGTTTCCGTGTTGTATTAGATCGCACCTTTGCTGCAACATTAAGACGGGTGCGTACCTTGGCTGCCACAAGGTAATGGTGCGAATCGATATTCGCTTCTCGGATCGATTGGACGTCTAAAACACTGGATGAATGCCTTCCGTCTATCACAACATGATCAATTTGATTTCTCGTTACTTGATCAGGAAAAATCCAGGTGGCCTTGTGTATATCGAGATGCTTGAATCTGGTGCTGCTAACTACCATGTTTTTTGCTGCCGCGAAGTCAATCAACCTCATGCCGTTGTCGGATGTTTCTTCATGAAGGCTGAATTTTCCGACGGTGGGGTCAAAGATATTTTCCCTTCCGATTTTTGCATTACAATCTCCTAGCAGAATTTTAATGTCATGGCCAGGGCAACGGTCATATGCTGTTTCTAGGCGCTCGTAAAATATGTCTTTGGTCTGTTCATCTTTTTCTTCGGTCGGAACATGGGCGGAAATTAGACTGATGTAAAAGAACTTCGCTTTTATACGGATTATAGCAATTCGCTCATCTACTGGAGTGAATCTGGAGACAAGGTGTTTTATTCTCCTGTTAACCATAAATCCGCAGCCAAATTCATGTCTCGTTTCATGGCAGCTATAATACAGGGCGTAATCGTCTGATTTACTTACGCCTGCCCCTTTACATCGCATTTCCTGTAAGGCAATAATATCGGCATTGTACTTCTTGAGTATATCCGCCAAAGCGAACACTGCCCCGGTTCTGTACAACGTGCGCACATTCCAAGTGCAGATTCGCAGATCGTGGTCCTTTATACGTTTGCGGGGGTCGTCAACATTAGGGGGGTTTGGTTTTCTTTTTCTTTGCTTTTTCATAGTAGGTTGGGTTTTCCGAGAGTGGGCAATTACCCGACGCCTCAACCCATTTTTTATAGTTCTTATGGGTGAACTCGAGGCACATGTTAGCTCACTATTTCATCGGGTGATGAGAATAGCTCCCCAGGTGGCACCGCGGGGAGGTCAGTGTCCACAATTGAGATGAAAGAGGGACCAAGATAAGCCTGGGCTTCGCCATGTTAAATCCAATCAGAGCCGTTGTTAAAGCCAATCAGAGCCCTGCCCAAGAATGTATTAATCGATAAAACCGATTAAAATGAAAAATGAAATGATCCAAAAATCAGTATTAATCCCACTTTATTAACAAATTCCAAATTGGTCCGATTTGTTGGACCAAATTTTTTTTCACCAAACCAAATTGGCGAAAAAATAATAAAAAAGGTGCAATAAATTGGCAAAAATCCGACCAATTTTTTTCGTTAAGTTTAACAATTCATGAGAGAATTTGACGAAAGTAAACGTTTATAACTACTAGGTATAACAAATTTGTCCAAGGATAAATACGCTCGTGTGTTTAGAAAGTTACGGGAACCCCCCACTCCTTTGAAAATGCCTATGTCGCGAAATACAACTAGAAAATCCGTTTCGGAAGATTCATCTTTCCCTTCATTTGGAAAATAGTGTTCTCTATGTCGTGAGAAACACCACCGCCCTCATTTGTGCCATAAATTCAAGGAATTATCTCCAGCAAATAGATTTGCATTTGTAAAGCGACAATAATTACAATTGGATTTTGGTTCTTTGAAATCGTTACAAAAAATTTCAAAGAAAAAATTTATAACATTGATTAAAAGAAATGTATTGGAAAATAATGTTGCACGGTTTATTGCAACCTTGGATTAGCGCCGTTGGCATTTTAACGAATAATTACATGTCACTTGTTTTGCCACCTTATTTAAGTATCAAGAAGTATCATCCTGTCATTTGCCGGGAATGTTGGAAAGACAAATATGACTTTTTAGTTATAAGTAATGATGACAATATCATGAATGGACGTTATAGAAAAGGATTCGACGTATTCATCTAAATTTAGTAATCATCAGAATTTTGATTAAAGCATACATATTATAAATATTTATAATCATATAAAAGAACTGACAAATCACATATATCGATCAGTTCAACATACATCCATACTGTTTACACTGCTTATACCGACCAGTTCAACATATACCGGTGCTGTTTAATCCGCTTATACCGACCAGTTCAACATATCCTGGTGCTGCTTAAACCGCCTATACCGATCACTTCAACATATTCCGACATATACCGATGCTGTTTAAACCGCTTATACCGATGAGTTCATTGAATACCGGTGCTGTTTAAACTATAATACCGCATCAGTTTAAATCAAATTGACATAAAACATGGATGAATACCTATTCTTAAAAGAAAATTTCAATCGATTAAACAAGAAGATAAAATAGACAGACGATTACACTCAAGCCCATAATAAAACCATTAAATGATGTTGTAAAACGATTTGAAGGAAATCAAACATTCCGTAAACATTATAAGAGAAGAAAAAAAATTATGAGCATCATGTTATAAAAAGTGAATCCTTTGATAATTCCAATAATGATAAAGTTTACTCCAATGAAGAGGAGGAAGATGATACGCAGTATCCAAAGGGGTTCAATAGTATTGACTCTTTATTTAAAAGAAATACTGTTGATACAATATATGGCCCACAAAGCGATTATAATGGTGATTGAAAATTTGGAAATTTTAAATTATTCTTTGATAATGATGAAATGAAAATTGGGAACCAAACATGGGCTTTATCATCCATAAAAATCACACTGGTTTTGATAAATTCGAATTAGACATCTATAAAAAATATTCGAAAATACTTGAGCACATCGGTAAAATTATGAGAGGAAATAGAGGTCCGAAGTATACAAATATAATTATAAAAATGTTTCAATCAACCCACCCAGGTGAAGGTTTAATAAGAGTTAACCTTGAAAAACCAAACTATATATACTGGTATGATCAACATGAATTAGTTGAGCGTTTAAAATTATTAATAGCCTCTAAGAATGCTGGTCATACGAATCAAAATAATGAAATTATGTCAATAATTGAAGAGTTAAGAGAAGCTTATATAATCCACTGACTTCCAATAATATGTATCAATTATGAAATGAGCGTCTATAAATTCGGTCACAACTCCAACTCTAATAACCTCTAAAACTGCTTCAACATGGGTTTTTACCAAAATTCTCAAAAAAAAAAAAAAAAAAATAAAATAAAAACTTAAATTAAAAATAAAAAAAAAACTTATTTAGAAAAGAAAATACCTCCATTCGAACGAAATATTGAAAAGAGTTTCGTGAATAAAAAATTAAAAAAAATGAACTCAACAGATTAAGAAGAGATATTGAGCATATGAAAGGTGAAAAAAAGCCTGGGGTCGTTAATGTCTGTACCTCAAAATATTATCCTCAACCGAGTATTTAATAAGTAATAAATGGAGAGACGTGCTATAGTAGATGAACTCCATTCTCAACCAAAAACTATCTGACGAAGAGTTACACCAAAAGGTATTGATGATTTATGGCAACAGATTTAGTTGAAATGGGGAATTATTCCACCATAAACAAAGTCTTTAAATACTTGTTAGCAGTATTTCTCAAAATATGCGAGGGCTGATGCAATTAAAACCAAAAACGTGAACGATGTATACAACGACAAAAAAGTTTTGATGATGGTAAAGAGTTTTTTAATAAATAATTTAAAAAACTAACAAATGAATATTCCATAAACCATTACTCCACTTATAGTGTAATGAAAGCGACTATTGTTGAAAGGTTTATCCAAACCTTGAAATCGAAAACGTTTCCAGAATTTTCTTATAATGGTACTTATCACTGGCTTGATATTTATAAGAAGTTGATTGATGATTATAATAGAAGCCAACATAAAACTATACATATGCCTCCCATTGAGGTATGTAAGGATAATGAACAAATACTGCTAAATATTGTTTATAATCACATAAAATCATAGCCCCCATATAAGCATCGTGTTGGAGATTATGTTCGAATAAGTAAATATAAAAATATATTCGAAGAGGGTTATACTCCAAACTGTAGTACTGAAATATCTCTATCTCTATATATATATATATATATAAATTACTTGTATGATCGTGATCGCTAAACTCAAAAACTACTGCCCCGATTTGTACCAAATTGTATGTACGGGCTATATGGGGCGTGAGGAGTGTTTCTCTGCAGTTTGAAGTTATGTTGACAGATGGCACAATATGTTTTTTTGCGTTTTTGCACCGTAACTCAAGAACTACTGCACCGATTTTGGCCAAACTTAATATATATGCTGTATATGCTGAAAATTTAAGGTATTCTAAAAGGAAACGAAACCAGCTATATATATGGAAAATGTGAAACCCATAGTGGTGAAGTGTATCATATAGTCGGCCCAGTCCGACTTTTGAACTGGTGTTTTATTGCGAAAAATTAATAAATTTAATGGTAAATAGTTTCTGAAACATATTTTCCATGAATTCGTTAATTTTTACAAACCCTATATTGATGCAATTCTGATATGGCATAATAACGGGTCTGCTAGTTTCGTATAAAAACCATCCAAATAACAAACCCAGTAAAATATATATTGGAGGATTACGAGGGTAATCCAATCAACAGTTGATTCTATAAAGAATAAATAAAACGCGCTCACTTTCTAAACACACCTTGTGGAAAAATTTTTAAAATGAAAAGTGATAAAGTCTACATAAAATGGTTAGGTTTTTCAAAACTGCATAATTCATGGATAAATAAGAATGATTTATTGTTAATTATAATAATACATAAAACGTTTATGTAACAAAAATTGCTTTTCATTTATTATTTAGCATTCATAAAGTCGATAACACTAGCTTTAACCGAAAAGTCATCAGTTTTAAAAGCCGGTTCCTACATTACATGAATTTGAGATAAATGTTTCGCTGTGATATAACATGGATGAAATACCCAGTAATTTCATATATTTACAAGTGAACGTTAAGAAGATAAGTTCTGTAGTGTTGGCGGTTAATTTGGGATACCATTTGTATTTTGTTTTTTAATAGTCAGGTTGAATAGTCAGTATTGTTGGTAAATGCCTTGTTAACCTCGAAATATGTACCTTTAAATTTTTTATACCCCTTATGCAAATGGGTTTTGCAGAGGATTATAATAAAGGCATATTACAAACATGATCTTATCATGCAACGTAGTTCTAACGATCATAATGCAAGCTATAAATTATGAAAAATGTCAATAATGGAAAACTTCTACCAATAGCTTTTCATAGTTGGGATTGTCATTTTAATCCAACATTTCAAGGTGCAACTAAATGTCACTGGAATGTGAAATTGTCCACTAACAGAGAGACCACGTTTTATATTAATCGCTCAAGAAATGAAGGGAAATTCATTCAAATTTAATTAATGTAAAGATTCATTTAAATTCCGAAACATGTCCGTATAACGATCTGAATCTAAAATTTTTTGAACATAGATAGGGGATACTGGGGCACCTTCGGCAATCGCGTTTTCGATATGAAGCTCTCACCATACATTGCTAGTTTCGATACATAGGTATCGAATATCGAAATAAATAACTGACACAAAGTTTGATATTTCTAGCTAATAAGCTTATTTAGATACATGGGTTTTTGTATTTTTATAGATGTTCCTGTAATATTTCAATTGCATTGCGTAAGTATTTCGTGTATAAAACATTTGAAATTTTTAAGAAAATATTATTAAAAAGTGGTTAACATTATAGAAATAATTAAAAATATAATAGTTTTAAAAAACTGATAGAAGAAATAAAAAAAAACTATAAAAAGTGCATTCGGGGTACATTCGGCATTTTATAGTGGGGCACATTCGTCCATATAAAGATTGTGCAATATTATTTCCTTAAAATGTTTTTGAGTTTGTCTTATGACTAGAGTTACCCGTCTATGACTATGGTGCCGAATGTGACCTATCAAATGCCGAAGCTACCCCGGGTTGGGGCACATTCGGCGAATGTGACTTTTTTAACAAAACTGTAAATTTTATTAACTAATACTATTTTTTTTTGGCTTGAAAATTTAACAAAATTATATATATATATATATATATATATATATATATAAATTATTTTATTCACAAACAGTATTCTACTCGTAACACCTTCATTTCTTCACAAGAGTCATCTAACTAAATTTTATTTCTATATTGATGTTTTTCTATTACATTTCGGTATATTTGGGCACAGTTCTCCGTATCTGTTTTAAAATTCATTTTCTTTTTAGCGGGAACATCAATTATGTGCAGCATTTCCATCATATATCTTCTCTTACAATTTCGTTATTGTGTCAATATCTTCACGTCTTTGAAATTTGGTGTATGTCCACTTAAAGTGCAATGTGCTGTTTTTCGCTCCAAAGGTTTGTTTTGTATGACAAAGAAAAATACCAATTAGCATTAAAAAGCAGCAATACCAACAACAACATTTTAGTCAGACAAAGGCAAAAATTCCAACAGACAGTAAATCGAATGTAGTATACCAAATTGGATGTAATGAAGACGAGTCAAACGTATGCCAAATGGTATATGTTGGTACTACAAAAATGAAGCTGAAAACTAGACTTAGTGCTCACAAATCCGACCAAAAGCAAAAAACAAACCTGTGTCAGAGGACAATAATCAGCCATAAAATTGTTATATATGTTGAATAAATACTGAGATACAGAGCTCTAAATAAAGTGCCGAAGGTGCCCCATGCATGCTAAATTTCAACAAAATTATTTTTTAAAGAAAGAACCACAACCTATCATGGGAGGGTAATGGCTACATTTTCCAAAACTTAATACACATCATTCTAGACTTAATTCAGAACGTTTTGTCATATTTCGTGCCAACCGGAAAAGTTATAGGGGATTTGGTGCAAAAATTACATTAAATCGGAACCGATTTTCACGAAACATTACACACATCATTCTAGACTTAATTCAATACGATGTGCCACATTTCGTGCAAATCAAATGATATATAAGAACTTTGGTGTACCATTTACATAAAATTCGGACGAAAGTATATGTGGAAGCTATATCTAAATCAACCGATATCCACGAAACTTAGCACACATTATTCTACACTCAGTTAAGTGCCCTGTCCCAAATTTCGTTCAAATCGAAGGATATATAGAGACTTTGGTGCACCATTTACCTTAAATCGGACGAAAATATATATGGGAGCTATATCTAAGTCTGAACCGATTTTTCCCAACTTCAATAGATTTCGTCCTTGGGCCGAATCGGACAATGCCAAAATATGGACTCAAAACCAACTGGTGTTTTATTGCGAAAAATTAATAAATTTAATGGTAAATAGTTTCTGAAACATATTTTCCATGAATTCGTTAATTTTTACAAACCCTATATTGATGCAATTCTGATAAGGCAGAATTTGCCGGGTCTGCTAGTTTCGTATAAAAACCATCCAAATAACAAACCCAGTAAAATATATATTGGAGGATTACGAGGGTAATCCTATCAACAGTGGATTCTATAAAGAATAAATAAAACGCACTCACTTGCTAAACACACCTTGTGAAGAAATTTTTAAAATGAAACGTGATAAAGTCTACATAAAATGGTTAGGTTTTTCAAACCTGCATAATTCATGGATAAATTAGAATGATTTATTGTAAACTATAAAAATACATAAAACGTTTATGTAAAAAATGCTTTTCATTTATTATTTAGCATTCATAGTGTCGATAACACTAGCTTTAGTGGGGAATGTATGACATTGTTCGCCGAGGGGTAAGGCAGAGAAGACTATAGTTTCGGATCACCCACTGATCCTCATCATTTCCCTTAGTTTTTTGTTGGGATATTCTCCCCAGAAGCTATTTATTGCTTCTACACAAAAAATTTTTCATACATAAATGCCTCTTGTAACAAAGCGAATTACTTAGCTGACCAACGAAATAAACTGAATGAGAATTTCGCTGGTGCGTCACTTCGAGTTTAACAAGACATTTACAAACAATAGCAATCCATGTTTGGTTTGTCGCTGTATACTATCAACACCAACAAATCGGTTGTGTTCATTTGCCGCGATGTGACAACACACAACAGTGGGAAACGTATGGTATTGTTGGTAAATGCCTTATTAACATCGAAATATGTGTCTTTAAAATGGGTTTTGCAGAGGATTATAATAAAGTCATATTACAAATATGATCTTATCATGCTACGTAGCTCTAACGGTAAATGCATTCTTAACCTCGAAATATGTGCCTTTAAAATTTTTTATACCCCTTATACAAATGGGTTTTGTATTTTTATAGATGTTCCTGTAATATTTCAATTGCATTGCGTAAGTATTTCATGTATAAAACATTTGAAATTTTTAAGAAAATATTATTAAAAAGTGGTTAACATTATAGAAATAATTAAAAATATAATGGTTTTAAAAAACTGATAGAAGAAATGAAAAAAACTATAAAAAGTGTATTCGGGGTACATTCGGCATTTTATAGGGGGGCACATTCGGCCATATAAAGATTGTGCAATATTATTTCCTTAAAATGTTTTTGAGTTTGTCTTATGACTAGAGTTACCCGTCTATGACTATGGTGCCGAATGTGACCTATCAAATGCCGAAGCTACCCCAAGTTGGGGCACATTCGGCGAATGTGACTTTTTTAACAAAACTGTAAATTTTGTTAACTAATACTATTTTTTTTGGCTTGAAAATTTAACAAAATTATATATATATATAAATTATTTTATTCACAAACAGTATTCTACTCGTAACACCTTCATTTCTTCACAAGAGTCATCTAACTAAATTTTATTTCTATATTGATGTTTTTCTATTACACTTCGGTATATTTGGGCAAAGTTCTCCGTATCTGTTTTAAAATTCATTCTCTTTTTAGCGGGAACATCAATTATGTGCAGCATTTCCATCATATATCTTCTCTTACAATTTCGTTATTGTGTCAATATCTTCACGTCTTTGAAATTTGGTGTATGTCCACTTAAAGTGCAATGTGCTGTTTTTTGCTCCAAAGGTTTGTTTTGTATGACAAAGAAAAATACCAATTAGCATTAAGAAGCAGCAATACCAACAACAACTTTTTTAGTCAGACGAAGGAAAAAAATCCAACAGAGAGTAAATCGAATGTAGTATACCAAATTGGATGTAATGAAGACGAGTCAAACGTATGCCAAATGGTATATGTTGGTACTACAAAAATGAAGCTGAAAACTAGACTTAGTGCTCACAAATCCGACCAAAAGCAAAAAACAAACCTGTGTCAGAGGACAATAATCAGCCATAAAGTTGTTATATATGTTGAATAAATACTGAGATACAGAGCTCTAGATAAAGTGCCGAAGGTGCCCCATGCATGCTAAATTTCAACAAAATTATTTTTTAAAGAAAGAACCACAACCTATCATGGGAGGGTAATGGCTACATTTTCCAAAACTTAATACACATCATTCTAGACTTAATTCAGAACGTTTTGTCATATTTCGTGCCAACCGGAAAAAGTTATAGGGGATTTGGTGCAAAAATTACATTAAATCGGAACCGATTTTCACGAAACATTACACACATTATTCTAGACTTAATTCAGTACGATGTGCCACATTTCGTGCAAATCAAATGATATATAAGAACTTTGGTGTACCATTTACATAAAATCGGACGAAAATATATGTGGAAGCTATATCTAAATCAACCGATATCCACGAAACTTAGCACACATTATTCTACACTCAGTTAAGTGCCCTGTCCCAAATTTCGTTCAAATCGAAGGATATATAGCGACTTTGGTGCACCATTTACCGTAAATCGGACGAAAATATATATGGGAGCTATATCTAAGTCTGAACCGATTTTTCCCAATTTCAATAGATTTCGTCCTTGGGCCGAATCGGACAATGCCAAAATATGGACTCAAAACCAACTGGTGTTTTATTGCGAAAAATTAATAAATTTAATGGTAAATAGTTTCTGAAACATATTTTCCATGAATTCGTTAATTTTTACAAACCCTATATTGATGCAATTCTGATAAGGCAGAATTTGCCGGGTCTGCTAGTTTCGTATAAAAACCATCCAAATAACAAACCCAGTAAAATATATATTGGAGGATTACGAGGGTAATCCTATCAACAGTGGATTCTATAAAGAATAAATAAAATGCACTCACTTGCTAAACACACCTTGTGAAGAAATTTTTAAAATGAAAGGTGATAAAGTCTACATAAAATGGTTAGGTTTTTCAAACCTGCATAATTCATGGATAAATTAGAATGATTTATTGTAAACTATAAAAATACATAAAACGTTTATGTAAAAAAAAATGCTTTTCATTTATTATTTAGCATTCATAGTGTCGATAACACTAGCTTTAGTGGGGAATGTATGACATTGTTCGCCGAGGGGTAAGGCAGGGAAGACTATAGTTTCGGATCACCCACTGATCCTCATCATTTCCCTTAGTTTTTTGTTGGGATATTCTCCCCAGAAGCTATTTATTGCTTCTACACAAAAAATTTTTCATACATAAATGCCTCTTGTAACAAAGCGAATTACTTAGCTGACCAACGAAATAAACTGAATGAGAATTTCGCTGGTGCGTCACTTCGAGTTTAACAAGACATTTACAAACAATAGCAATCCATGTTTGGTTTGTCGCTGTATACTATCAACACCAACAAATCGGTTGTGTTCATTTGTCGCGATGTGACAACACACAACAGTGGGAAACGTATGGTATTGTTGGTAAATGCCTTATTAAGCTCGAAATATGTGCCTTTAAAATGGGTTTTGCAGAGGATTATAATAAAGTCATATTACAAATATGATCTTATCATGCTACGTAGCTCTAACGGTAAATGCCTTCTTAACCTCGAAATATGTGCCTTTAAAATTTTTTATACCCCTTATGCAAATGGGTTTTGCAGAGGATTATAATAAAGTCATATTACTAACATGATCTTATCATGCTTCGTAGCTCTAACGATCATAATGCAAGCTATAAATTATGAAAAGTGTTAATAATGGAAAGCTGTCATTTTAATCCAACATTTCAAGGTGCAACTAAATGTCACTGGAATGTGAAATTGTCAACTAACAGAGAGACCACGTTTTATATTACTCGCTCACGAAAGGAATTAAAATTCATTCATTCAAATTCAATTAATGTAAAGATTCATTTAATTCTCGGGGTCAAAAATGTTGTTGATATAATTCGAATTTACACTAATTAATACATGTCCCTACAAAATTTCAAGTGAAAATCTCAAGAACTCTTGATGATATAGCCGATTTATTGTGTCAGCATCATGTGACGGCTGAAGGGCTTCTCAAACTTGAAACGCGTTTTTCTGTAAACATGTTTTTGTGAATGGCGGGCACGATAACTCAAAAACTAATAACCCAATCGATTTCACGTTTCTCTGTGTGTGTATAGCTATCGTATGAACTAGGATAAAGGCAATCGGTGAAGATCTTCCTTACTTTTTAAATTGGTTTTTGGTAAAAAATCGGCGATTTTCCACAAATATTTTTTCAAAGGTCCACCAAATAATAATTACATTATTTTATTCACAAACAGTATTCTACTCGTAACACCTTCATTTCTTCACAAGAGTCATCTAACTAAATTTTATTTCTATATTGATGTTTTTCTATTACACTTCGGTATATTTGGGCAAAGTTCTCCGTATCTGTTTTAAAATTCATTCTCTTTTTAGCGGGAACATCAATTATGTGCAGCATTTCCATCATATATCATCTCTTATAATTTCGTTCTTGTGTCAATATCTTCACGTCTTTGAAATTTGGTGTATGTCCACTTAAAGTGCAATGTGCTGCAAGTGCTGTTTTTTGCTCCAAAGGTTTGTTTTGTATGACAAAGAAAAATACCAATTAGCATTAAAAAGCAGCAATACCAACAACAACTTTTTTAGTCAGACGAAGGAAAAAAATCCAACGGACAATAAATCGAATGTAGTATACCAAATTGGATGTAATGGAGACGAGTCCAACGTATGCCAAAAGGTATATGTTGTTACTACAAAAATGAAGCTGAAAACTAGACTTAGTGCTCACAAATCCGACCAAAACGCAAAAAACAAACCTGTGTCAGAGGACAATAATCAGCCATAAAGTTGTTATATATGTTGAATAAGTACTGAGATATAGAGCTCAAAAAAAATTGTCTCCCCTATGCAGTATTATATGAGATATATGCTAAATTTCTACAAAATTATTTTTTATAGAAAGAACCACAACCTATCATTGGTGGGTTATGGGTACATTTTCCAAAACTTAATACACATAATTCTAGACTTAATTCAGAACGTTTTATAGTATTTCGTGCCAACCGGAAAAGTTATAGGGGATTTGGTGCACCAATTACATTAAATCGGGCGAAAATATATGTGCGAGCTTTATCACACACACATCATTCTAGACTTAATTCAGGACGATATGCCACATTTCGTGCAAATCAAATGATATATAAGATCTTTTGTGCACCATTTATATAAAATCGGACGAAAATATATGTGGAAGCTATATCTAAATCTGAACCGATATTCACGAAACTTAGCACACATTATTCTACACTCAGTTAAGTGCCCTGACCCAAACTTCGTTCAAATCGAAGGATATATAGAGACTTTGGTGCACCATTTACCTTAAATCGAACGAAAATATATATGGGAGCTATATCTAAGTCTGAACCTATTTCTCCCAATTTCAATAGGTTTCGTCCTTGGTCCAAAAACCAACACACACAATGCCAAAATATGGACCAAAAACCAACACACGATATCTGAATCATTGGCTGAAAATATATATGGGAGCTATATCTAAATCTGAACCGATTTTCACGAAATTCAACACACATCGTTCAGACTTAATATAGTACGCTGCGCCAAATTTCGTGCAAATCGAAGGACATATAGGGACTTCCGTGCAACATTTACATAAAATCCGACGAAAATATATATCAGAGCTCTATCTAAATCTGAACCGATTTTCACGAAATTTAGCACATATCGTTTTAGACCTTATTCAGTACGCTATACCAAATTTCGTGCAAATCGAAGAATATATAGGGACTTTGGTGCAACATTTACCTTCAATCGGACGAAAATATATATGGGAGCTATAGTCTGAACCGAGTTTTCCCAATTTCAATAGATTTCGTCCTTGGGCCGAATCAGACAATGCCAAAATATGGACTCAAAACCAACACACGATATCTGAAACATTGGCTGAAAATTTAACGTATTCTTAATAGGAAACGAAACCAGCTATATTTATGAAAAATGTGAAACCCATAGTGGTGAAGTGTAGTCGGCACAGTCCGACTTTTGATCTGGTTTTTATGGCGAAAAATTAATAAATTTAATGGTAAATAGTTTCTGAAACATATTTTCCATGAATTCGTTAATTTTTACAAACCCTATATTGATATATATTCTGATAAAGCAAAATAACGTTTGCCGGGTCTGCTAGTAAAATATATATTGGAGGATTAGGAGGTTAAAATATATATTTGAGGATTACGAGGGTAATCCTATCAACAGTGGATTCTATAAATAATAAATAAAACGCACTCACTTTCTATAGACACCTTGTGGAGAAATTTTTAAAATGAAAGGTGATAAAGTCTACATAAAATATTTAGGTTTTTCAAACCTGCATAATTCATGGATAAATTAGAATGATTTATTGTAAACTATAAAAACACATAAAACGTTTATGTAAAAAAATTGCTTTTCATTTATTATTTAGCATTCATAGTGTCGATAACACTAGCTTTAACCGAAAAGTCATCAGTTTTAAAAGCCGGTTCATACATTACATGAATTTGAGATAAATGTCAGGCTGAATCCCAGTTTGTTGTTTTTATAAAAAACAACAATTTATTAATGGGGAATGTATGACATTGTTCGCCGAGGGGTAAGGCAGGGAAGACTATAGTTTCGGATCACCCCACCGATCCTCATCATTTAATAATAAATTAAATTTAATTAAATTAATAAATTTAATGGTAAAGAGTTTCTGAAACATATTTTCCATGAATAATTTTTACAAACCCGATATTGATGCAATTCTAATAAGGCAAAATAACGGGTCTGCTAGTTTCGTATAAAAACCATCCAAATAACAAACCCAGTAAAATATATATTGGAGGATTACGAGGGTAATCCTATCAACAGTGCATTCTATAAAGAGTAATTAAAATGCACTCACTTTCTATACACACCTTGTGGAGAAATTTTTAAAGTGAAAGGTGATAAAGTCTACATAAAATATTTAGGTTTTTCAAACCTGCATAATTCATGGATAAATTAGAATGATTTATTGTAAACTATAAAAACACATAAAACGTTTATGTAAAAAAATTGCTTTTCATTTATTATTTAGCATTCATAGTGTCGATAACACTAGCTTTAACCAAAAAGTCATCAGTTTTAAAAGCCGGTTCATACATTACATGAATTTGAGATAAATGTCAGGCTGAATCCCAGTTTGTTGTTTTTATAAAAAACAACAATTTATTAATGGGGAATGTATGACATTGTTCGCCGAGGGGTAAGGCAGGGTAGACTATAGTTTCGGATCACCCCACCGATCCTCATCATTTAATAATAAATTAAATTTAATTAAATTAATAAATTTAATGGTAAAGAGTTTCTGAAACATATTTTTCATGAATAATTTTTACAAACCCGATATTGATGCAATTCTAATAAGGCAAAATAACGGGTCTGCTAGTTTCGTATAAAAACCATCCAAATAACAAACCCAGTAAAATATATATTGGAGGATTACGAGGGTAATCCTATCAACAGTGCATTCTATAAAGAGTAATTAAAACGCACTCACTTTCTAAACACACCTTGTGGAAAAATTTTTAAAATGAAAGGTGATAAAATCTACATAAATGGTTAGGTTTTTCAGACCTGCATAATTCATGGATAAATAAGAATGATTTATTGTAAATTATAATAATACATAAAACGTTTATGTAACAAAAATTGCTTTTCATTTATTATTTAGCATTCATAGTGTCGATAACACTAACTTTAACCGAAAAGTCATCAGTTTTAAAAGCCGGTTTCTACATTACATGAATTTGAGATAAATGTTTCGCCGTGATATAACATGGATGAAATACCCAGTAATTTGATATATTTACCAGTGAACATTAAGGAGATAAGTTCTGTAGTGTTGGCGGTTTATTTGGGATACCATTTGTATTTTTTTTTTTGAAAAATAGTCAGGCTGAATCCCAGTTTGTTGTTTTTATAAAAAACAACAATTTATTAATGGGGAATGTATGACATTGTTCGCCAAGGGGTAAGGCAGGGAAGACTATAGTTTCGGATCACCCCACTGATCCTCATCATTTCTCTTAGTTTTTTTGTTGGGATATTCTCCCAAGAAGCTATTTATTGCTTCTATACACAAAACTTTTCAAACACAAATGCCTCTTGTAACAAATCGAATTACTAAGCTGACCAACGAAATAAACTGAATGAGAATTTCGCTGGTGCCCCACTTCGAGGTTAACAAGGCATTTACAAACAAAAGCAATCCATGTTTGGTTTCTTGCTGTATACTATCAACACCAACAAAACCGTTGTGTTCCTTTGTCGCGATGTGACAACACACAACAGTGGGAAAGGTATGGTATTGTTGGAAAATGCGTTGTTAACCTCGAAATATGTACCTTTAAATTTTTTTATACCCCTTATGTAAATGGGGTTTGCAGAGGATTATAATAAAGTCATATTACAAACATGATTTTATCATGCAACGTAGTTCTAACGATCATAATGCAAGCTATAAATTATGAAAATTGTTAATAATGGGAAGCTTCTACCAATTGCTTTTCAAAGTTGGGATTGTCATTTTAATCCAACATTTCAAGGTGCAACTAAATGTCACTGGAATGTGAAATTGTCAACTAACAGAGTGACCACGTTTTATATTACTCGCTCAAGAAAGGAAGGAAAATTCATTCATTCAAATTTAATTAATGTAAAGATCCATTTAAATTCCGAAACATATCCGTATTGCGATGTGAATCTAAAATTTTTTGAACATAGATAGGGGATACTGGGGCACCTTCGGCAATCGCGTTTTCGATATGAAGCTCTCACCATATATCACTAGTTTCGATACGTATGTATCCAATATCGAAATAAATAACTGACACAAAGTTTGATATTTCTAGCTAATAAGCTTATTTAGATACATGGGTTTTGTATTTTTATAGATGGTTCTGTAATATTTCAATTGCATTTTGTAAGTATTTCGTGTATAAAACTTTTTTTAAATTTTGAAGACAATATTATAAAAAGTGGTTAACTACGATGTGTATTATTATAGAAATATTTAAAAATATAATGGTTTTAAAAAAACTGATCGAAAATATGAAAACAACTAAAAGAAGTACATTCGGGGTACATTCGGCATTTTATAGTGGGGCACATTCGGCCATATAAAGATTGTGCAATATTATTTCCTTAAAATGTTTTTGAGTTTGTCTTTAAAACTTATCCTTTAATATGGTTCGAAATTGCATATATTAGTTCAAACGTGCTTGTATTGACGAAAATGCGATAGAAAATCCTTATTTCTGATGATGTGTGCGACCTAGAAAATAAAGTCCCATAATTCAAACAAACATTGTGTGGCGTATTAAAACCAAGTGCCGAAGGTGCCCCAGTCTCCCCTATGCAGTCCTATATGAGATGCATGCTAAATTTCAACAAAATTATTTTTTATAGAAAGAACCACAACCTATCATGGGAGCAGTTTAAGGATACTCCAATTGCTGTTATTCATGTTAGTTATCAGAATGAAATTGTTAAAAGCGGTCCAATATATGTAAGAGTGGAATTTTAAAGAATACACCAATACCTGTGGGTGTATCAGCATACTGTGTTGTTGTAGGAACAGAAAACATCTAGTTTGTCATTCATCGACTGGTTCTGCTTCCTTTACCTCCAAATTCAAGAAACGGGTTGCGTCCAAAGTGAATTCGGCGATAGATGAGTAGGCTTAGCTGGACAGTTAAAGGGTGCAACGTGTCGTGTGGTCCATGCAGGACATGTGTTAGGTATCAATTCTATCCCAATATGAATGGAGGCGGTTGCACCATCTTGATCTTAGTTGAGTTAAGACTACTCGTGTTTGCCCTGGCAGCTGCTTCTCCTCTGAGCATTGGGTGAAACCTCCTCGCCTTTGAAAATTTAAAGGGTAATTACTTGTCACTTTTTTGCCGCCTCCTTAAAGGAGCTTGCGTCGATGCAATAAATGAAAATATAAATAAAAACACAAATGGTTAGAATTTTTTACCAAACGTAGATTTGGTTTTTTATTGATAATTGTTCGTGGAACAATGTATATTACTTTTACTACAGGATGTAGATGATGCTTTTTGGTCGTGAACCAAAGAACGAGTGTAATTGAAAAGCTAAGATGTCACAAAGCGGCGCTTTGACAAAGTTACTCGTTAGATTTTTCTACTACGTACTGTCTTTAGTACGAAATACTCAAAAACGTATATAAAGGTAGTGAACAAGATATAACGATTAGGGCACACTTTACTTTAATTCAAAAGGAATTATTTCAAAATAATCATTGCCGCCCGCGTTGCTACATCTTGCTACGTTGCAAAAGGAATATATGTAGGTAATATTTCGTTTGTTATTTTGTTAAAGTATATATTCTTGATCAGGGTAAAATTCTAAGACGATCTAGCCATGTCCGTCCGTCTGTCGGTCCGTCTGTTGTAATTACGCAATCTTCCGAAGGAATTTAGATAGGTTGCCGAAATTTTGCATATGGTTGTCTTTTGTCAGCAGGCAGGTCAAGTTCGAAGATGGGATATATCGGTCCACGTTTAGGCACAGCTCCCATATAAGGGTACCCCCAAATTTTCAGAATTTTGGGGTTCTTGAGCGCGTTTTTCGACCGAATTCGCTGAAATTTGGTACATTGGGTTCTTATTAGGTACTAAATGTCGCCACAAAAAAATTATAAATATATGTCCACTTTTTCTGGTAGCCCCCATATAACGGTACCTCACAATTTTCAGTATTTTGGGGGTTTTGGTCGCATATTCCACCAAATTGGCTGTAATTTAATACTTTGAGTTCCAAATAGGTTCCAAATCACTCCACAAAAAATTATGAATATAGGTCCATTTTTTCTGGTAGCCCCCAATTATGGGTACCCCCAATTTTCGGTATTTTGGGGTTCTTTTTCAACCGAATTCGCTGAAATTTGGTATATTGGGTTCTTATTGGGTACCAAATATCTCCACTAAAAATTATAAATATAAGTCAATTTTTTCTGTTAGCCCCCATATAAAGGAACCCCAAATTTCGGCATTTGGAGGTTCTTAAGCGCGTTTTTCAACCGAAATCACTGAAATTTGATATTTTATAGCCGTATATGGAAACAAATCTCCCTACTAAAAATTATTAATAGTCAACCCCTTTTAGGCGTAGTCCCCAGTATGGAGGGTATATTAATTTTGTCATTCCGTTTGTAACTCATCGAAATATTCATTTCCGACTCTATAAAGTATATATATTCTTGATCAGGGTAAAATTCTAAGACGATCTAGCCATGCCGTCCGTCTGTTGTAATCACGCTATCTTCTGAAGGAATGGAGATAGGGTGCTGACATTTTGCATAGGGTTGTCTTTTGTCTGCAGGCAGGTCAAGTTCGATGATGGGATATATCGGTTCACGTTTAGGCATAGCTCCCATATAAAGGTACCCGCCAAATTTCGGTATTTTTGAGTTCTTGAGCGCGTTTTTTAGCCGAATTCGCTGAAATTTGGTACATTGGGTTCTTATTGGGTACTAAATATCCCTACAAAAAATTATAAGTATCGGTCCACTATTTCTAATTTTCAGTATTTTGGGGGTCTTAATCGTATTTTTCCACCGAGTTGGATGTAATTTAGTATTTTGAGTTCTTAATATATTCCAAATTTCTCCACAAAAAATTATGAACATAGGTCCCATTTTTCGGGTAGCCCCCATATAAGGGTACCCCCAAATTTTCGGTATTTTGGGGTTCTTGAGCGCATTTTTCAACCGAATTCGCTTCAATTTGGTATTTTGTAGTCGTATATGGTAACAAATCTCTCCACCAACAATTATTAATATTCGCCCCCTTTTTGGGCTAGTGCCCATGTAACCCCATTATTTATATTAAAATCGTCTAAATTTGCTGAAACGGATTTTGTCCAAAGAAACATGGTGTCTAAAACAAATATATTTCGATGAAGCACATTTTCACCGTGTCAAAGTGTATACACTCTCATTTTAATTACCTCAGCCTTATGGCGAGGTATTATGAACCATAATACAAATTTTAAAATTTGTATTATGGTTCATATTCCCTATATTTTAATTTCAAGTACCTGTCAGTATATCTATGGTGGAGGGTATCCAAAGTTCGGCCCGGCGTTTTCACTTGTTTCTGTTTTGTTTTATACTTTTTTCAAAAAACATATTAATGCTAAAGTTTTGCTCGACGAGCAGGATCGTGCAGTGTCTCGCCAAGATCTGATCCGTTAACTTTTTATTATTAAAAGACTCGCAGAGTCTTGCGGCTAGGCAATTGAAGATTGCACATCGCGTGATTATTAAATGCTACATGGAAACCAGCGCTAGGATAAGTTGTGTGGCTTCAATTATTGTTTGGAACCTCTTGGCCTAGTATCATGCTGAACCGAGAATCGGCAAGTTGCAAGCCAGCATTAAGCCGCACTGACACGGACTCCGAAGGAGTAACGATATGTCCCAAGCAATGACTCTCGCTGAGAGCATTTCCGTAACTTTGTAGTGACTTGGAGCCGAAGGCCATGATAAATGAACGGACGGACGTTTAGAGACTGTATTTGTTGGGACAACATTATACATGCTCTTTTCGAACCCTGGTTCTTTCGGCAGTGTGCCGAAATAGGTGGCGACATTACTGGTTTTCCTGAAGGAACTTCAGGGACCGTCGTCGACGGATTTGTCATATTTTTTTCCAATGGAGAGCCAGCTGCATGTGACACGAATGATGTAGACTCGGAGATGGGGACACCTGTGAGGTTGGGGTCCCTTTCCTCATCGGACATGAGGACGTCGTCTTCAATATCAGGGGTACCGCAGCCATTGTACCTAAATTTTCTATCTTCTGTGAAAAATAGAGAGGATGTTATACCAAAACGATGAGGATTATAATTATTAAATTTATGGCCAGAATAACCAATAAAAACCGTAGGTTTTTTGTAATTATCATAGGCCCATAATACGCGAATCTATCGCGACCATTAATGATCGTTCTTCGTTGCGCGAAAAAAGTAAAGAGGTGGCAAAAGACGACTCGAGATATGGACAATGATAATTATTTGCGCAACAACTTTTATTTAGTACCGTTTTCCGTATGAAAATCCCGAGCGCAACTCTACTATTAGACATTATTTCCACGATGTGGAAGTATTTCCAACAATAAATGATGCGTAACACCAATATGATTTGATTCCACAAATATGCTACAAGAAAATTATGGTATTTAGAATAAAGAAGAGGTCGTAAACCCGTAGAACAATTGAGTCCTTTGCGTGGCAAATGAATAAAAGAAACTGAAAGTGAACAGAAGTGTAATTATAAATGTATGACTATGGGAGAGTGGTGGACTATAGGATAAATTCTAGCTCGTACAGCGTTTACCTTTGTACCTTTTCCTATAATCTCTTGACCTCAGCTCCCGTTAATTCTAAAACTTAGACTTCGAGCTCTTCGTCCCGTGGGGAACTGAATTTGGCGTCATATTTAACCAAAGCATCATTAAAAAAAAAATAACAGCTAGGTCTAACCTAGCTGTATAACAGAAACATTGCTTACATATTTGTTATCGTGCTCCTTTTGATGAAAGCTGCCTTGATTGTAATCTGAAAAAAACATGTAAACTTATACTGACAGATACATGCAATGAAAATATAGGGATCATACCAAAAAGTGGGCATATACCGATAATTCTACAAACCAATTTATGGAAACCATTATGTACACCAAATGCAAACTTCAGCAATATTTAATGGGGATTTTTCCTAAAATCTGCAAAAAGTGGACTGTTACTAATAACGCATGGTAGAGTATAAAATCCTCAAACTACTGTAGTTTAGATTACAAAGTTATATGAGGCTCTTCCTAAAGGGGGACCAATATTGATTACATAGTGTAGGAAATAGTGAATGTTTGGGAATATCATTATATGAGAGGTATGCCTAATTAATGACCGGTATATGCCAATTTTGAACACAATATTTTAATTGCTTATCTCAATTCTTTCCTTCAGGAGGTATCACTATATTGAGGAGATGCCTAAATGTCTGCCGTTATATTTCATTATAGTCATGTTTGAGATTTTTTAGTCACAATATATTTAGAAGGCGGAATGCTTACAACAGATGGCTAAATAGTCTTGTAGGGTAAAAATAGACTATTCCCCGTAACGACTACCCAGCCGCAACACATGACACAAATCATATAACTATTTTAATATAAACAAGTGAAAATGCGTTAAGTTCGGCCGGGCCGAACTTTGGATACCCTCCACCATAGATATATTGACAGGTACTTGAAATGAAAATATAGGGAATATAAACCATAATACAAACTTTAAAATGGATAAATTACCCTCAGCCTTAGCCATAAGGCTGAGGTAATTGAGATGAGAGTGTATACACTTTGACACGGTGAAAATGTGCCTCATCGAAATATATTTGTTTTAGACACAATGTTTCTTTAGACAAAATCCGTTTCAGAAAATGTAGACGATTTTAATATAAATAATGGGGTTATATGGGCACTAGCCCAAAAAGGGGGCGAATATTAATAATTGTTGGTGGAGAGATTTGTTACCATATACGAAAATACCAAATTGCAGCGAATTCGGTTGAAAAATGCGCTCAAGAACCCCAAAATTGGGGTACCCTTATATGTGGGCTACCCGAAGAGAGATTTGGAATCTATTAAGAACTCAAAATACTAAATTACAGCCAACTCGGTGGAAAAAACGATTAAGACCCCCCAAAATACTGAATATTAGAAATAGTGGACCTATATTTATAATTTTTTGTAGGAACATTTAGTACCCAATAAGAACCCAATGTACCAAATTTCAGCGAATTCGGCTAAAAAACGCGCGCAAGAACCCAAAAATACCGAAATTTGGCGGGTACCTTTATATGGGAGCTATGTCTAAACGTGAACCGTTATATCCCATCTTCGAACCTGACCTGCCTGCAGACAAAACACAACCCTATTCAAAATTTCAGCACCCTATCTCCATTCCTTCAGAAGATAGCGTGATTACCACAGACGGACGGACAGACGGACGGACATGGCTAGATCGTCTTAGAATTTTACCTGATAAAGAATATATATACCTTATAGGGTCGGAAATGAACATTTCGATGAGTTACAAACGGAATGACAAAATTAATATACCCTCCATACTATGGTGGAGGGTATAAAAATGGGGTTATATGGGGACTACGCCTAAAAGGGGTTGACTATTAATAATGTTTGGAAGGGAGATTTGTTTCCACATACGGCTACAAAATACCAAATTTCAGTGATTTCGGTTGAAAAACGCCCTCAAGAACCTCCAAATGCCGAAATTTGGGGGTACCCTTATATGGGGGCTACCAGAAAAAATGGACTTATATTTATAATTTTTAGTAGAGATATTTGGTACCCAATAAGAACCAACTATACCAAATTTCAGCGAATTCGGTTGAAAAAGAACCCCAAAATACCGGAAATTGGTGGTATCCTTATATGGGGGGCTACCAGAAAAATGGGACCTATGTTCATAATTTTTTGTGGAGAAATTTGGAATATATTAAGAACTCAAAATACTAAATTACATCCAACTCGGTGGAAAAATACGATTAAGACCCCCAAAATACTGAAAATTAGAAATAGTGGACCGATACTTATAATTTTTTGTAGGGACATTTAGTACCCAATAAGAACCCAATGTACCAAATTTCAGCGAATTCGGCTAAAAAACGCGCTCAAGAACCCAAAAATACCGAAATTTGGCGGGTACCCTTATATGGGAGCTATGCCTAAACGTGAACCGATATATCCCATCATCGAACTTGACCTGCCTGCAGACAAAAGACAACCCTATGCAAAATGTCAGCACCCTATCTCCATTCCTTCAGAAGATAGCGTGATTACAACAGACGGACGGCATGGCTAGATCGTCTTAGAATTTTACCCTGATCAAGAATATATATACTTTATAGAGTCGGAAATGAATATTTCGATGAGTTACAAACGGAATGACAAAATTAATATACCCTCCATACTGGGGACTACGCCTAAAAGGGGTTGACTATTAATAATTTTTAGTAGGGAGATTTGTTTCCACATACGGCTACAAAATACCAAATTTCAGTGATTTCGGTTCAAAAACGCGCTCAAGAACCTCCAAATGCCGAAATACCCTTATATGGGGGCTACCAGAAAAAATGGACTTATATTTATAATTTTTAGTAGAGATATTTGGTACCCAATAAGAACCAAATATACCAAATTTCAGCGAATTCGGTTGAAAAAGAACCCCAAAATACCGAAAATTGGTGGTATCCTTATATGGGAGGCTACCAGAAAAAATTGAACTATCTTCATAATTTTTTGTGGAGTGATTTGGAACCTATTTAGAACTCAAAGTATTAAATTACAGCCAATTTGGTGGAAAAATACGACCAAAACCCCCAAAATACTGAAAATTAGGAGGTACCGTTATATAAGGGCTACCCGAAAAAGTGGACCTATATTTATACTTTTTTGTGGCGACATTTAGTACCCAATAAGAACCCAATGTACCAAATTTTAGCGAATTCGGTTGAACCCCAAAATTACGAAAATTTGGGGGTAGCCTTATATGGGAGCTATGCCTAAACATGGACCGATATATCCCATCTTCGAACTTGACCTGCCTGCAGACAAAAGACAAGCCTATGCATAATTTCAGCACCCTATCTAAATTCCTTCGGAAGATAGCGTGATTACAACAGACGGACGGACAGAACTCAAAGTACCGAATTTTAGCGAATTCGGTCGAAAAATGCGATCGAACCCCCCAAAAATCCGAATATATGGATCCATATTTACAATTTTTAGTGGAGAGATTTGCTACCCAATGGGAATTCAGTGTATTAAATTTCAGCGAATTCAGTTCAAAACTTCAAAATACCGAAAATTGGGGGGTACCCGTATATGGGAGCTATGCCTAAACGTGGTCCGATAAAGCCCATCTTCGATCTTGACCTGCCTGCAGACAAAAGACGACTCTATGCAAAATTTTGGCGATCTATCTCAATTCGTTTAGACGCTAGATTGATTACAACAGACAGACTGACAAAAGGACATGCTTATATCGTCATATAATTTTACGCTGATCAAGAATATATATACTTATAGGGTCGGAAATGATTATTTCGATGAGTTACAAACGGAAAAACAAAACTAATATACCCTCCATACTATGGTGGAGGGAATAAAAAGGGGGTTATATGGGAACTATCCCAAAAAGGGGGCAATTATTAATAATCTTTGGTAGATAGATTTGGTACCATATACGACTACAAAATACCTAATTGCAGCAAATTCGGTTGAAAAACGCGCTCAGAACCCCAAAATACCGAAAATTGGAGGTACCCTTATAGGGGGGCTGTCCGAAAAAATTGACCTATATTCATATTTTTTTGTGGAGAGATTTGGTACCTATTAAGAAATCAAAATACTAAACAACAGCTGATTCGGAGGAAAAATACGTCCAAAACCCCCAAAATACTGAAAATTGTGAGATACCGTTATATGGGGGCTACCAGAAAAAGTGGACCTACAATTTTAATTTTTTGTGGGGACATTTAGTACCCAATAAGAACTCAATGTACCAAATTTCAGCGTATTCGGTTGAAAACGGTCGGAAATGAATATTTCGATGAGTTACAAACAGAATGATAAAATTAATATACCCTCCATACCATGGTGGAGGGTACAAGAACTATTCTTAAATTGAGAAATTTCGTTTTGCGGGTTTTCACATATCAGGAACAAAATGTCGATAACTCCTCTTACTCGTTTCATTAGAGCTACTGATATTGTTTTGAAAAGTGCAGCATCATTTGAAAATGTAAAAGAATCTACGTATACTGTCTACAACCTCGAAATTCGTAGTTCAGAAATTCGAAGGTTGTCGAATCATGTTCAATGCACTTATGATGAGTGCAAAACCTACCTCACGACATCCGAGACTGCACAGATAGATAATAACGATGTCGTTGAGGAAAAGTATAATAAAGCATTCATTGCGTATTCCTGGTGTCTAACCACACTAAATCGGCATCTCGATCGCCCTAGATCTCCCATTAAAGATAATTATGCACCTGCTATAGCTTCTTAAATTTCACCACCTCCATCAAATTGTAGTACCTCCAATCCATCAAGCACATTGTTGAATTGTTCTCCTTCCGGATTGATTTCGAGCAAATCCGTCGATTCGGTTTCTGTGCAATCCTCCACCTCTCTCGTTGGTCCTGAAATGCAATCTTCTACCACCTCCAATAGCTACACTCGCCCACCTGTCGATAATCATAGTCTCATAGTACCACCTATCGACATATATATATATATCGATATTTTTGCTTGGGAATTTCATGTCTTGACCCACCTTCCGGGATCTCTTCTACACTCTATTTGTTAAAAATTCTAGTCTTTCGGACATTGAACGTCTCTGCCATCTAATGCAGAAGACCAACGGTGAGGTTCGTGAAATAGTTTCCAGATTTCCACTCACCAATTCTTGTTTCCCTATGGCGTTGAAATCTTTGTCCGACACGTATGACAATAAACGTATCATAGTAAATTGTCACCTCAAATCTCTGTTTGAAATCCCGTCCGTCGAGATTGAAACTATTTCTAGTATGAAAATTATCCAACGTGGGATAAATAGATGCCTCGCTGCAATATCAGTCTATGACGTCACCACCAAAAATAACTTTGACTCTGTGGGAACAAAGTACCAAAACTAAAACGTCTTGTCTTCATGGAAAGAATTGGACGCCTTCCTTACTGAGAGGATACAAACATTGATTTGCCTTGAAAGCATCCTCACCACCAAAAACAAGTTGTCATTGCCGTCAAAAAGGTCTTCTAAAAACTGCTCTAAGAAGTCACCTAGTAATATCGCTACACCTAAAGCACCCAATAAATTATTGTCGGAACGTCATACAAAATGTGCCACTCATTCTCCGCCTGTGAAAACATCATTCAAAATGTTTTGTCCCATTTGTTCTAAACAGAGTCATCATCTTCGTCTTTCTCCTCAGTTCGCAAAACTTTCGTTCGAGGACAAACTTTTGATAGTACAGAAAAATAATCTTCCTTCAAAAATATCTTCCTTCAGAAGATAGCGTGATTACCACAGACGGACGGATTGACATGGCTAGATCGTCTTAGAATTTTACCTGATAAAGAATATATATACTTTATAGGGTCGGAAATGAATATTTCGATGAGTTACAAACGGAATGACAAAATTAATATACCCTCCATACTATGGTGGAGGGTATAAAAATGGGGTTATATGGGGACTACGCCTAAAAGGGGTTGACTATTAATAATTTTTGGAAGGGAGATTTGTTTCCACATACGGCTACAAAATACCAAATTTCAGTGATTTCGGTTGAAAAACGCGCTCAAGAACCTCCAAATGCCGAAATTTGGGGGTACCCTTATATGGGGGCTACCAGAAAAAATGGACTTATATTTATAATTTTTAGTAGAGATATTTGGTACCCAATAAGAACCAAATATACCAAATTTCAGCGAATTCGGTTGAAAAAGAACCCCAAAATACCGAAAATTGGTGGTATCCTTATATGGGGGGCTACCAGAAAAATGGGACCTATGTTCATAATTTTTTGTGGAGAAATTTGGAATATATTAAGAACTCAAAATACTAAATTACATCCAACTCGGTGGAAAAATACGATTAAGACCCCCAAAATACTGAAAATTAGAAATAGTGGACCGATATTTATAATTTTTTGTAGGGACATTTAGTACCCAATAAGAACCCAATGTACCAAATTTCAGCGAATTCGGCTAAAAAACGCGCTCAAGAACCCAAAAATACCGAAATTTGGCAGGTACCCTTATATGGGAGCTATGCCTAAACGTGAACCGATATATCCCATCATCGAACTTGACCTGCCTGCAGACAAAAGACAACCCTATGCAAAATGTCAGCACCCTATCTCCATTCCTTCAGAAGATAGCGTGATTACAACAGACGGACAGACGGACGGCATGGCTAGATCGTCTTAGAATTTTACCCTGATCAAGAATATATATACTTTATAGAGTCGGAAATGAATATTTCGATGAGTTACAAACGGAATGACAAAATTAATATACCCTCCATACTGGGGACTACGCCTAAAAGGGGTTGACAATTAATAATTTTTAGTAGGGAGATTTTTTTCCACATACGGCTACAAAATACCAAATTTCAGTGATTTCGGTTCAAAAACGCGCTCAAGAACCTCCAAATGCCGAAATTTGGGGGTACCCTTATATGGGGGCTACCAGAAAAAATGGACTTATATTTATAATTTTTAGTAGAGATATTTGGTACCCAATAAGAACCAAATATACCAAATTTCAGCGAATTCGGTTGAAAAAGAACCCCAAAATACCGAAAATTGGTGGTATCCTTATATGGGAGGCTACCAGAAAAAATTGAACTATCTTCATAATTTTTTGTGGAGTGATTTGGAACCTATTTAGAACTCAAAGTATTAAATTACAGCCAATTTGGTGGAAAAATACGACCAAAACCCCCAAAATACTGAAAATTAGGAGGTACCGTTATATAAGGGCTACCCGAAAAAGTGGACCTATATTTATACTTTTTTGTGGCGACATTTAGTACCCAATAAGAACCCAATGTACCAAATTTTAGCGAATTCGGTTGAACCCCAAAATTACGAAAATTTGGGGGTAGCCTTATATGGGAGCTATGCCTAAACATGGACCGATGTATCCCATCTTCGAACTTGACCTGCCTGCAGACAAAAGACAAGCCTATGCATAATTTCAGCACCCTATCTAAATTCCTTCGGAAGATAGCGTGATTACAACAGACGGACGGACAGACCTCAAAGTACCGAATTTTAGCGAATTCGGTCGAAAAATGCGATCGAACCCCCCAAAAATCCGAATATATGGATCCATATTTACAATTTTTAGTGGAGAGATTTGCTACCCAATGGGAATTCAGTGTATTAAATTTCAGCGAATTCAGTTGAAAAATGCGCTCAAGAACTTCAAAATACCGAAAATTGGGGGGTACCCGTATATGGGAGCTATGCCTAAACGTGGTCCGATAAAGCCCATCTTCGATCTTGACCTGCCTGCAGACAAAAGACGACTCTGTGCAAAATATTGGCGATCTATCTCAATTCGTTTAGACGCTAGAGTGATTACAATAAACAGACAGAAGGACATTGCTATATCGTCATATAATTTTACGCTGATCAAGAATATTTATAATTATTAGGGTCGGAAATGATTATTTCGATGAGTTACAAACGGAAAAACAAAACTAATATACCCTCCATACTATGGTGGAGGGAATAAAAAGGGGGTTATATGGGAACTATCCCAAAAAGGGGGCAATTATTAATAATCTTTGGTAGACAGATTTGGTACCATATACGACTACAAAATACCAAATTGCAGCAAATTCGGTTGAAAAACGCGCTCAGAACCCCAAAATACCGAAAATTGGAGGTACCCTTATAGGGGGGCTATCCGAAAAAATGGACCTATATTCATATTTTTTTGTGGAGAGATTTGGTACCTATTAAGAAATCAAAATACTAAACAACAGCTGATTCGGAGGAAAAATACGTCCAAAACCCCCAAAATACTGAAAATTGTGAGATACCGTTATATGGGGGCTACCAGAAAAAGTGGACCTACAATTTTAATTTTTTGTGGGGACATTTAGTACCCAATAAGAACTCAATGTACCAAATTTCAGCGTATTCGGTTGAAAACGGTCGGAAATGAATATTTCGATGAGTTACAAACAGAATGACAAAATTAATATACCCTCCATACCATGGTGGAGGGTACAAGAACTATTCTTAAATTGAGAAATTTCGTTTTGCGGGTTTTCACATATCAGGAACAAAATGTCGATAACTCCTCTTACTCGTTTCATTAGAGCTACTGATATTGTTTTGAAAAGTGCAGCATCATTTGAAAATGTAAAAGAATCTACGTATACTGTCTACAACCTCGAAATTCGTAGTTCAGAAATTCGAAGGTTGTCGAATCATGTTCAATGCACTTATGATGAGTGCAAAACCTACCTCACGACATCCGAGACTGCACAGATAGATAATAACGATGTCGTTGAGGAAAAGTATAATAAAGCATTCATTGCGTATTCCTGGTGTCTAACCACACTAAATCGGCATCTCTGCACCTGCTATAGCTTCTTAAATTTCACCACCTCCATCAAATTGTAGTACCTCCAATCCATCAAGCACATTGTTGAATTGTTCTCTTTCCGGATTGATTTCGAGCAAATCCGTCTATTCGGTTTCTGTGCAATCCTCCACCTCTCTCGTTGGTCCTGAAATGCAATCTTCTACCACCTCCAATAGCTACACTCGTCCACCTGTCGATAATCATAGTCTCATAGTACCACCTATCGACATATATATATATCGATATTTTTGCTTGGGAATTTCATGTCTTGACCCACCTTCCGGGATCTCTTCTACACTCTATTTGTTAAAAATTCTAGTCTTTCGGACATTGAACGTCTCTGCCATCTAATGCAGAAGACCAACGGTGAGGTTCGTGAAATAGTTTCCAGTTTTCCACTCACCAATTCTTGTTTCCCTATGGCGTTGAAATCTTTGTCTGACACGTATGACAATAAACGTATCATAGTAAATTGTCACCTCAAATCTCTGTTTGAAATCCCGTCCGTCGAGATTGAAACTATTTCTAGTATGAAAATTATCCAACGTGGGATAAATAGTTGCCTCGCTGCAATATCAGTCTATGACGTCACCACCAAAAATAACTTTGACTCTGTGGGAACAAAGTACCAAAACTAAAACGTCTTGTCTTCATGGAAAGAATTGGACGCCTTCCTTACTGAGAGGATACAAACATTGATTTGCCTTGAAAGCATCCTCACCACCAAAAACAAGTTGTCATTGCCGTCAAAAAGGTCTTCTAAAAACTGCTCTAAGAAGTCACCTAGTAATATCGCTACACCTAAAGCACCCAATAAATTATTGTCGGAACGTCATACAAAATGTGCCACTCATTCTCCGCCTGTGAAAACATCATTCAAAATGTTTTGTCCCATTTGTTCTAAACAGAGTCATCATCTTCGTCTTTCTCCTCAGTTCGCAAAACTTTCGTTCGAGGACAAACTTTTGATAGTACAGAAAAATAATTGTTGTTTAAATTAAATTGAACAGAAGCACCACAGTCTTCTTCACCGGCCACGGACAAATCTAGTCGTTTCTTCTAATTCTCCTCCGGCTTTTACCAAGGTCAAAAGTCGAGGACAGAATTTGTTGCTCCGTTCTTCGAACAAATCATCTCCGGATTTTATTAATGTCAAAAGTCGAGTATCTAAATCGTCGCACCCGGATAGAAAAGTTATTCATCCACCGAAAACTTTTACCACCTAACCTGTTGTTAATATTGTTCATAATGGTAAAACGCATCCTACTCGTGCCATTATAGATCCATCTTCTCTTGTATCTATTGCTAGCAATAAATTAAAAATGCACTTGGCATTTCGGTTAACTCGAAGAAACACTGCAAATCTTCTGCACCAAGAGAAGTATGTTCTCTCAAGTTGTCATCCCCTAAAAATTCGTCCAGAATTATTGAAACAAAAGCATTAGTTAGGACTAGTGTTAAGGGGAAACTGTTTTCAGCACCACCTATTTCGACGTTGAAATCTAAACTTCCTTTAGATTTAGCTGATACTTTTGCAGCAGCCCAGTAGATCTGCTACTTGGCGCTGATTTGTAGCCCCAAATATTGGAAGCTGAACCCCCAAAATTTGTTTTGAATTCGTTTTTGGCTCAAAAGTCTATTTTCGGGTACTTACTCACCGGTTCGCTTCCCCCCCTTACTACCACCTGATATCGCATAAAATTGAAGTCGACCATTTGTGTAAATGCTAATATCGTTTGTCGTTATAAATCGCTCATTTACTAAAACTATCGCAAAGCTAGTAACTTTAAATAGCTCACTTGAAATCTGAATTTAGGTTCATTGAAATCTTAACTAACCCATATTCCATTTTATTTGCTACATAGTCGGTGGTAGCAAGGGGGCCGGAATGTTTAAGTTGGCCTACAACCTCCTGAGCCTAGCTTGCTTGTTCCCTCTGAGGACACCGCAGCACGTATAAACCAAAGGGCAACGGTTGTTGTAGGTTTGCTCCCCTAGATCGACACTCTCTCACTGGAATATGTGTATGTAGTTGTAGCTGTACAAATACAAAGATCATTAAGATTCCAACGGTCGTCTGCGATCACTAAGATCCTCTGCGATCCACGTGAACCTCTGCGTTCACTTGCTAACTAACCGTCTAAACGAGCTAACGTCTACGCGTTAGAACTAACAGGCATCAGACGCCACCACACCAATTACATAAGGTAATTTATTTGTTGTTGAATAGAGAAGAGTCACCAATAAAACCCAATGAATTGAATATAAATAATATCTTGCGTTTTATTTCTTATAATTTGTTTCCCTTTTTTATACCCTCCGCCGTAGTATGGAGGGTATATTAATTTTGTCATTCTGTTTGTAACTCATCGAAATATTCATTTCCGACCCTATAAAGTATATATATTCTTTATCAGGGTAAAATTCTAAGACTATCTAGCAATGTCCGTCAGTTTGTCCGTCCGTTCGTCTGTTGTAATCACGCTATCTTCCGAAGGAATTTAGATAGGGTGCTGAAATTTTGTATAGGGTTGTCTTTTGTCTGCAGGCAGGTCAAGTTCGAAGATGGGATATATCTGTCCACGTTTAGGCATAGCTTCAATATAAGGGTACCCCCAAATTTTCGGAATTTTCGAGTTCTTGAGCGCGTTTTTCAACCGAATTCGCTGAAATTTGGTACATTGGGTTCTTATTGGGTACTAAATGTCGCCACAAAAAAGTATAAATATAGGTCTACTTTTTCGGGTAGCCCCCATATAACGGTACCTCCTAATTTTCAGTATTTTGGGGTTTTTGGTCGTATTTTTCCACCAAATTGGCTGTAATTTAATACTTTGAGTTCTAAATAGGTTCCAAATTACTCCACAAAAAATTATGAATATAGGTCAATTTTTTCTGGTAGCTCCCCATATAAGGGTACCCCCAATTTTCGGTATTTTGGGGTTCTTTTTCAACCGAATTCGCTGAAATTTGGTACATTAGGTTCTTATTGGGTACCAAATATCTCCACTAAAAATTATAAATATAAGTCCATTTTTTCTGGTAGCCCTCATATAAGGATACCCCCAAATTTCGGTATTTTGGGGTTCTTGAGCGCGTTTTTCAACCGAATTCGCTGAAATTTGGTATATTGGGTTATTATTGGGTACCAAATATCTCCACTAAAAATTATAAATATTAGTCAATTTTTTTCCGTTAGCCCCCATATAAAGGTACCCCCAAATTTCGGCATTTGGAGGTTCTTGAGCGCGTTTTTCAACCGAAATCACTGAAATTTGGTATTTTGTAGCCGTATATGGAAACAAATCTCCCTACCAAAAATTATTAATAGTCAACCCCTTTTAGGCGTAGTCCCCATATAACCCCATTTTTATACCCTCCACCATAGTATGGAGGGTATATTAATTTTGTCATTCCGTTTGTAACTCATCGAAATATTCATTTCCGACCCTATAATGTATATATATTCTTGATCAGGGTAAAATTCTAAGACGATCTAGCCATGCCGTCCATCTGTCTGTCCTGTTGTAATCACGCTATCTTCTGAAGAAATGGATATAGGGTGAAATTTTGCATAGGGTTGTCTTTTGTTTGCAGGCAGGTCAGGTTCGAAGATGGGATATATCGGTTCACGTTTAGGCATAGCTCCCATATAAGGGTACCCGCCAAATTTCGGTATTTTTGGGTTCTTGAGCGCGTTTTTTAGCCGAATTCGCTGAAATTTGGTACATTGGGTTCTTATTGGTTACTAAATGTCCATACAAAAAATTATAAATATAGGTCCACTATTTCTAATTTTCAGTATTTTTGGGGGTCTTAATCGTATTTTTCCACCGAGTTGGATGTAATTTAGTATTTTGAGTTCTTAATAGATTCCAAATCTCTCCACAAAAAAGTATGAACCATTTTTTCGGGTAGCCCCCATATAAGGGTACCCCAATTTTCAGTATTTTGGGGTTCTTGAGCGCATTTTTCAATCGAATTCGCTGCAATTTGGTATTTTGTAGTCGTATATGGTAACAAATCTCTCCACCAACAATTTTTAATATTCGCCCCCTTTTTGGGCTAGTGCCCATATAACCCCATTATTTATATTAAAATCGTCTAAATTTTCTGAAACGGATTTTGTCCAAAGAAACATGGTGTCTTAACCAAATATATTTCGATGAGACACATGTTTACCGTGTCAATGTGTATACACTTAGCCTTATGGCTAAGGCTGAAGGTAATTTATCCATTTTAAAATTTGTATTATGGTTTATATTCCCTATATTTTCATTTCAAGTACCTGTCAGTATATCTATGGTGGAGGGTATCCAAAGTGCGGCCCGACCGAACTTAACGCGTTTTCACTTGTTCTATATTTGCACCAATACGCGCGAATCACCACTTTCACCATTAACTGCTTGGGAGCTTTCTTTGTCGTTTGCATCCCCCGCTCCCTTGAGTTAATTAATTGATCACCCCCTCCATCACCACGGCGAGGAATGGAGCATGTCCTTAGTCTAAACAACAAAAACAATACGCAAAATTATTGAAGACAAACAACACAACGACATAAAATTGCAGCTTTTACTCTAAGCAGTAAAACAAAAGAGAAAATTAACTCATCAACAACAACAATGTTTGAAGGGAGAATTAACGAAATATTAAGTGTTTTGTTGTTTAAGAAACCAAACAAACAAAGAAGGAGACCATGATATTTTTGATGTTTGTTTTGGTTATGATGCTGCCAAATGCAAGCATCCAAATTAGAAGCCAACTGGAAACAAAGAAAGGGGTGATGCAATGTTGCAAAACGACAAACCGAGTGTTTTGTTATTGTCGCGGTAATTTACATTCGCGGGCTCACACACATCACTATACGTACCTTGTAATTTATATGAATGGACTGTATGATGCCAATTTCTAATATTGCCAATTGCGAATAATGATTAAATCAGGCTCGAATTGAGCAAATGTTCAGCTCAGAGGGGCTCCGCCGATGGGAGTAGATACGCCGAATGCGTGGAGCAGTGTAGCATAGGGGGGCGTTGTACGAATAGCCGAGTGCCGTGATAGTAGAAACAAATAAAAAAAACACAAGAGTTTTCGTAGTAATAATTCAATGTTTGGTGCCTGTGCGCAACGATATGCGTAGTTGTCTGTCCGAATGACAGGTTGATATTCCACGATGCTTAAAGGAGGCGGCAAAACAAGTGACAGGCAATTACTCGTTAAAATGTAAACGTCGCCAAACCAAGGTTGAAATAAACCGTAGCGCATAAATTTTAACAAATGATTAAGGACCAAATCAGTGATCAATAAAAAAGATTAATTCAGTACAATTCTAAATGAAACACTACGACTTTCGACATTATTACCATAGTTGCAAAAAAACCCAATCCAAATTTTGACTTTATATATCCACTCAATAAATCACTCAGCTCTTTATGTTGCTTCGTTTTATTGATGAAGTCTATATTCATATCTCCAATCATGACAATAAATCCTATGCTGAAGTCTCGTATTACATTTTCAACTTTCTTTACAAATATATCCACATTTTATTTCGGAGATCGATAAATCAATGTGGTTATTAATCTTGAATTATGAAAAATAACATCAGGCGCATGGTATATTAGCGCATGGTATATTAGAGATTAAATAATAAATATCGAGGTTCCACCGTAACCATCAAATCTTTCACAATTGATAACATTGTAACCTTCGATGTGGTACATGTTCAAAAATTCCCTCTTAAACCGAGTCTCCTGAATGGCTATAATATCAGACAATTTTTCAAGCTTTGAAATTTAATTTTTAAAATCGGTTAAATTTTTCAAAAGATTGTATCATCTGACGTTTTTTATTCTACTTTATTGAGAATATAAGAATTATATGAATTTTTATTTTTAAAATATTTTGAATTTTGAATAATATTAGAAAAAAATATATAAATTTAGAAGTACCTAATTAGGTGAAACAAAACCATCTTCGTCGTCTTCATCATCCGCAGTATCTTCATCATCATCATCGATAAGATCAACTTTAATTATTGCCGCCACTGTTTGTCTTAACATATTATCATCGTTCATTGTTCTCAATCGGATTTGCTTGGATTTCTCTGCATCCTTTACAAATACTTTTTCTCCACTCATGTATACAAACTTGTAGCCAACCAATCCTAGGGATTTTGCATGTCTAAAAACTTCCAGTGTATATTAAGACACAAAATCGTTTATATATACGGACTTCGTTTCTGTATTATCATTAAGCTTCTTCTCTTGCATAAATTTTGCTTCTACTCCTCGTTATTGGCAATGGAATGTCTATGTGAGCATTGAGTTATGCCTCCTCTAGTTTAATTTTTAACAAATTTTTTCAATTTCAATATCTTGGAAGACTTCCAGGTCCTCTTCACTGCAGAACATCATTGCATCCCAAGATAAAGCGTGTCCAAAATTGTTGTACATTTTTGTAATCTTCATCTGAACACTCACTAACAGTATGTTTATTGTAAAATGATGCTCTTGGTGGTAATTGTTGTTCTGACTACTTTCCAAATGATGTGATGTATTCATAAGGAAAAATTCCTTTTATGGTCATCAGTTTAAAATCATCATGATTGGGGTATTGGCAACGGACAGCCTTAAAAAGTTTTTGTTAGAGATTCTTTGCTAGGCCGTCCAAGCTCGCTGGCATAAACCTAAAACTGTCTACAACCAGTAATTCAAGAGCTCTCCGACTATGCTTATTTTGATTACCGTTAGTAGTATCGGAGTTTTGTAAATTTTGTTGAGAATCTGAATCATCCTTCATGGGGATTTTGTGAGACATTGATATATATTGTTCTTTATTTTGAGTAATTACATAAATTTCTCCCTCAAACTGTGGCAATTCTTTAATGGAAAATGGGAGTCATAAGATGAATTTAAGAACTCGGTATTGTAATAGGCACCTATTATGTGCGGCTCCTCTATATATTTCCGTCAAGTGACAGTGATCTCTGACTTTATCATTAGAAAGATGAGCCTCACATTTGTGACATTCCACACTTTCATTAAATTTGTTATGTTCTAAGGGTGTCAAAGAAATCATTTGTTTGTTATTATCAAATAATTGTTGTAAATAGATTTACAATCTATAATTCACTTTTCTAAGAAATTATTTGTTGCCTGAGGTCCTGAAAATAATTTGAATTTATTTAATTTACTATCGAAACTACATTGAATAAATTACTTTGCACTTTTTCGATAAATCTGCGTTCGCTTATCTGAATTCGACTGTATAGACACACGGTATGTGACCTTTAACCTTTTTGGTATTGCCGCCAACAACGTCTTCCAGTATGCATTCTGCGCCTGCATAAATGACGAAAGCTATACGCTCCTTCTTTTCGTAGTTCTTAAACATCAATAACGCTTCGTCTTTCTCCGGAAGTGTACAAACAATACCTCCACAACCTGACCATTATATTTGTCTTCATCTGGGAAATGTTGAAGGCAACTATTGCAAATGTGAACATGGCCATTGTGGCGTGTCAATTGTGATCTTAAAATTCTTAAAGTAAAAGAAACGATTACAAATTATTAACACGTTGACGAACAGTAGAAAAAAGTGAAATTCGAAAACATGACACTAGGCTTCTACGTGTACGTTGGTAAATGCACATTTGTGCTGCTACAGCTGTCATGTCAAATAGTGAACTTGAACTTGACGGCTATAGACGCAACTGTCCGTCAATGTGTTAATGTGCGTTGTATTAATATTCATATATATTCACCTTGACATATCTTCAATCCATATGTAATGATATTTCTTGTCATCATACAGCAATATTAAATTTACATGGACATCTTTTTCGTTCTTTGTCAGGTAATAAGGCCCAACAACTTCGTTACTTTCAAAGCCGAAAATATTTATGCTGATATCTGCATTAATTTTCTCCAAATGTTTTGGTTATGATGCTGCCAAATGCAAGCATCCAAATTAGAAGCCAACGGGAAACAAAGAAAGGGGTGATGCAATGTTGCAAAACGACAAACCGAGTGATTTGTTATTGTCGCGGTAATTTACATTCGCGGGCTCACACACATCACTATACGTACCTTGTAATTTATATGAATGGACTGTATGATGCCAATTTCTAATATTGTCAATTGCCAATAATGATTCAATCGGGCTCGAATTGAGCAAATGTTTAGCTCAGAAGGGCTCCGCCGATGGGAGTAGATACGCCGAATGCGTGGAGCAGTGTACCATAGGGGACCGTTGTACGAATAGCCGTGTGCCGTGATAGTAGAAACAAATAAAAGAAAAACACAAGAGTTTTCGTAGTAATAATTCAATGTTTAGTTGGTTAGTGGTAAACTGTATTACCTTTGGCAACAATATGCCTGTGCGCAACGATATGCGTAGTTGTCTCTGCGAATGACAGGTTGATATTCCTCGATGCTTAAAGGAGGCGGCAAAACATGTGGCAGGAAATTACTTGTTAAAATGTTAACGTCGCCAAACCAAGGTTGAAATAAACCGTAGCGCATAAATTTTAACAAATGATTAAGGACCAAATCAGTGACAATTCTAAATGAAACACTACGTCTTTCGACATTATTACCATAGTTGCAAAAAACCCCAATCCAAATTTTGACTTCATATATCCACTCAATAAATCACTCAGCTCTTTATGTTGCTTCGTTTTATTGATGAAGTCTATATTCATATCTCCAATCATGACAATAAATCCTACGCTGAAGTCTCGTATTACTTTTTCAACTTTCTTTACAAATATATCCACTTTTTATTTCGGAGATCGATAAATCAATGTGGTTATTAATCTTGAATTATGAAAAATAACATCAGGCGCATGGTATATTAGCGCATGGTATATTAGAGATTAAATAATAAATATCGAGGTTCCACCGTAACCATCAAATCTTTCACAATTGATAACATTGTAACCTTCGATGTGGTACATGTTCAAAAATTCCCTCTTAAACCGAGTCTCCTGAATGGCTATAATATCAGACAATTTTTCAAGCTTTGAAATTTAATTTTTAAAATCGGTTAAATTTTTCAAAAGATTGTATCATCTGACGTTTTTTATTCTACTTTATTGAGAATATAAGAATTATATGAATTTTTATTTTTAAAATATTTTGAATTTTGAATAATATTAGAAAAAAATAAATAAATTTAGAAGTACCTAATTAGGTGAAACAAAACCATCTTCGTCGTCTTCATCATCCTCAGTATATTCATCATCATCATCGATAAGATCAACTTTAATTATTGCCGCCACTGTTTGTCTTAACATATTATCATCGTTCATTGTTCTCAATCGGATTTGCTTGGATTTCTCTGCATCCTTTACAAATACTTTTTCTCTACTCATGTATACAAACTTGTAGCCAACCAATCCTAGGGATTTTGCATGTCTAAAAACTTCCAGTGTATATTAAGACACAAAATCGTTTATATATACGGACTTCGTTTCTGTATTATCATTAAGCTTCTTCTCTTGCATAAATTTTGCTTCTACTCCTCGTTATTGGCAATGGAATGTCTATGTGAGCATTGAGTTATGCCTCCTCTAGTTTAATTTTTAACAAATTTTTTCAATTTCAATATCTTGGAAGACTTCCAGGTCCTCTTCACTGCAGAACATCATTGCATCCCAAGATAAAGCGTGTCCAAAATTGTTGTACATTTTTGTAATCTTCATCTGAACACTCACTAACAGTATGTTTATTGTAAAATGATGCTCTTGGTGGTAATTGTTGTTCTGACTACTTTCCAAATGATGTGATGTATTCATAAGGAAAAATTCCTTTTATGGTCATCAGTTTAAAATCATCATGATTGGGGTATTGGCAACGGACAGCCTTAAAAAGTTTTTGTTAGAGATTCTTTGCTAGGCCGTCCAAGCTCGCTGGCATAAACCTAAAACTGTCTACAACCAGTAATTCAAGAGCTCTCCGACTATGCTTATTTTGATTACCGTTAGTAGTATCGGAGTTTTGTAAATTTTGTTGAGAATCTGAATCATCCTTCATGGGGATTTTGTGAGACATTGATATATATTGTTCTTTATTTTGAGTAATTACATAAATTTCTCCCTCAAACTGTGGCAATTCTTTAATGGAAAATGGGAGTCATAAGATGAATTTAAGAACTCGGTATTGTAATAGGCACCTATTATGTGCGGCTCCTCTATATATTTCCGTCAAGTGACAGTGATCTCTGACTTTATCATTAGAAAGATGAGCCTCACATTTGTGACATTCCACACTTTCATTAAATTTGTTATGTTCTAAGGGTGTCAAAGAAATCATTTGTTTGTTATTATCAAATAATTGTTGTAAATAGATTTACAATCTATAATTCACTTTTCTAAGAAATTATTTGTTGCCTGAGGTCCTGAAAATAATTTGAATTTATTTAATTTACTATCGAAACTACATTGAATAAATTACTTTGCACTTTTTCGATAAATCTGCGTTCGCTTATCTGAATTCGACTGTATAGACACACGGTATGTGACCTTTAACCTTTTTGGTATTGCCGCCAACAACGTCTTCCAGTATGCATTCTGCGCCTGCATAAATGACGAAAGCTATACGCTCCTTCTTTTCGTAGTTCTTAAACATCAATAACGCTTCGTCTTTCTCCGGAAGTGTACAAACAATACCTCCACAACCTGACCATTATATTTGTCTTCATCTGGGAAATGTTGAAGGCAACTATTGCAAATGTGAACATGGCCATTGTGGCGTGTCAATTGTGATCTTAAAATTCTTAAAGTAAAAGAAACGATTACAAAATATTAACACGTTGACGAACAGTAGAAAAAGGTGAAATTCGAAAACATGACACTAGGCTTCTACGTGTACGTTGGTAAATGCACATTTGTGCTGCTACAGCTGTCATGTCAAATAGTGAACTTGAACTTGACGGCTATAGACGCAACTGTCCGTCAATGTGTTAATGTGCGTTGTATTAATATTCATATATATTCACCTTGACATATCTTCAATCCATATGTAATGATATTTCTTGTCATCATACAGCAATATTAAATTTACATGGACATCTTTTTCGTTCTTTGTCAGGTAATAAGGCCCAACAACTTCGTTACTTTCAAAGCCGAAAATATTTATGCTGATATCTGCATTAATTTTCTCCAAATGTTTTGGTTATGATGCTGCCAAATGCAAGCATCCAAATTAGAAGCCAACGGGAAACAAAGAAAGGGGTGATGCAATGTTGCAAAACGACAAACCGAGTGATTTGTTATTGTCGCGGTAATTTACATTCGCGGGCTCACACACATCACTATACGTACCTTGTAATTTATATGAATGGACTGTATGATGCCAATTTCTAATATTGTCAATTGCCAATAATGATTCAATCGGGCTCGAATTGAGCAAATGTTTAGCTCAGAAGGGCTCCGCCGATGGGAGTAGATACGCCGAATGCGTGGAGCAGTGTACCATAGGGGACCGTTGTACGAATAGCCGTGTGCCGTGATAGTAGAAACAAATAAAAGAAAAACACAAGAGTTTTCGTAGTAATAATTCAATGTTTAGTTGGTTAGTGGTAAACTGTATTACCTTTGGCAACAATATGCCTGTGCGCAACGATATGCGTAGTTGTCTCTGCGAATGACAGGTTGATATTCCTCGATGCTTAAAGGAGGCGGCAAAACATGTGGCAGGAAATTACTCGTTAAAATGTTAACGTCGCCAAACCAAGGTTGAAATAACCGTAGCGCATAAATTTTAACAAATGATTAAGGACCAAATCAGTGACAATTCTAAATGAAACACTACGACTTTCGACATTATTACCATAGTTGCAAAAAAACCCAATCCAAATTTTGACTTCATATATCCACTCAATAAATCACTCAGCTCTTTATGTTGCTTCGTTTTATTGATGAATCATGACAATAAGTCATCATGACAATAAGTGAATCATGACAATAAATCCTACGCTGAAGTCTCGTATTACTTTTTCAACTTTCTTTACAAATATATCCACATTTTATTTCGGAGATCGATAAATCAATGTGGTTATTAATCTTGAATTATGAAAAATAACATCAGGCGCATGGTATATTAGCGCATGGTATATTAGAGATTAAATAATAAATATCGAGGTTCCACCGTAACCATCAAATCTTTCACAATTGATAACATTGTAACCTTCGATGTGGTACATGTTCAAAAATTCCCTCTTAAACCGAGTCTCCTGAATGGCTATAATATCAGACAATTTTTCAAGCTTTGAAATTTAATTTTTAAAATCGGTTAAATTTTTCAAAAGATTGTATCATCTGACGTTTTTTATTCTACTTTATTGAGAATATAAGAATTATATGAATTTTTATTTTTAAAATATTTTGAATTTTGAATAATATTAGAAATAAATATATAAATTTAGAAGTACCTAATTAGGTGAAACAAAACCATCTTCGTCGTCTTCATCATCCGCAGTATCTTCATCATCATCATCGATAAGATCAACTTTAATTATTGCCGCCACTGTTTGTCTTAACATATTATCATCGTTCATTGTTCTCAATCGGATTTGCTTGGATTTCTCTGCATCCTTTACAAATACTTTTTCTCTACTCATGTATACAAACTTGTAGCCAACCAATCCTAGGGATTTTGCATGTCTAAAAACTTCCAGTGTATATTAAGACACAAAATCGTTTATATATACGGACTTCGTTTCTGTATTATCATTAAGCTTCTTCTCTTGCATAAATTTTGCTTCTACTCCTCGTTATTGGCAATGGAATGTCTATGTGAGCATTGAGTTATGCCTCCTCTAGTTTAATTTTTAACAAATTTTTTCAATTTCAATATCTTGGAAGACTTCCAGGTCCTCTTCACTGCAGAACATCATTGCATCCCAAGATAAAGCGTGTCCAAAATTGTTGTACATTTTTGTAATCTTCATCTGAACACTCACTAACTGTTGGGAATCAGCCCAACCCATTGGACGATGACATTGAAATGGACCTCATCGATCTCGATAAGTAATTTATCGATGAGGTCCCATCTCCACCAAAAAGAAAATGTCACTCTTCTTCTTGAAGTTTAGAAAACCAAAAGTGGATCGCCAGATCAATAATATTAAATTAATTATTTCAGCAATTTGAATTTAATAAAAAAAGACCGACAGTGTCATATTTTGAATATTGAATTAAATTGTTTTGAAGTGAGTTTAATTTGCAGTCAACAAAACGTAAGTATCGTCTGAATACTCGTTGTGTTGTTGTAGTTGCAAATTTATATTGTTGTCCGTCTTGTTCAACAATAATCTTAGATTCTAAAACTACTCAGTAGATTTAGAATCACTACAAGTCCTTTCGACTGCATCGGAACTTGTACATGGTCCTTCGTAGCCTTTAAATAACGAATCGGCTGATTTGCCAAAAAATTTTCAAAAAAAATCATAAAAATTGATTAAAATTTGCGAAAAAAAAGTAGAATTTGTTTTTGCTATTTTCTTGTGTTTGTGTTTGATTGTGGCGGCTTTGTGTTGTTTGTTGTTATTTCTAATACATACAACAAATTCTCACTGCCATTTCTAAAGAAGTAATTTGTATAAAATACACTGAAAAATTTGTGTTAATATTACATCTAACACTCTAAAATTCACACATACACTAACACATTTTTTATGAAATATCACTCTCACTTTATTTTTTCCATCATTTTGGCATTTGTTCTTTGTTTTGATCATCTGCCATTTTTCAACATTGAACAAGTGATTATCATCTGTTCTTTGTTGTTTACATCGATCTGTCAGTTGCCATTCTGACCATCGATCATATGTGAGGTGTTCAAAACGTAGTGTTCACAAAAGGGAACAAGTTATTGTAACGTAACGTACGGCTGACGAACGTAACGAACGTAACACAATTTGTGATATATAATAATAAAAAAAATAATAATAATAAATAAAAGTTAAAAAAAAATAATATTTAATAAAATTAAATAAATTAAATACAAATAATAATAAAAAATTGCATAAATACATATTAATATTTTCAATAAAATTTTATATATAAAATTTTAATTGAGAAAACGATTTTTGTACAACAAACAAAAAAAAAATACATTTTAATTAACTTCAATAATTTATTAAACATAAATTTATTGAAAGTTAAAGTTTGGCTCTACAAAAAAATAAATAATAATAAATTTTAAAAAGATAATATTCAATAAATTCTATAATTAAATAAAATAAAATTAACAATAAATTACCCCTTTTAAATAAAATAATAAATACATCAATTAATAATAAATCATGAATTCCACAACTTGTGTTAGGTTCGAATACGAAACCGACAGTCTCATGAAAATGTGTCTTAAAATAGGCAATACACCTGAAAATGATCTTTCTGATTTTTTAATAAAAACTAAGTTAGAAACTATTGAGGAAGACTGGCACAGTGTTAAAGCGGCATTTGAATTAGTGTATCTAGCAGAAGTTGATGATGAACCGTATAAGCAAGAAGCAAGAGACATATTTGAAAATGTCAGAGATAAATATCAATCAACTAAGGCCAACTTGTTAGAAATTGTGAATAAGAGAAAAATGCAAAGTCAAAGTAATACCGCTGGAGGCGATGTTACAAATCCGTCATTGTTTCACAGCTCAGCTGTTTATCCACCAGGCACAACGTTTGACATGTCGGAAATTTGCATTAAAGTGCCACCTTGTGACACTAAAGACTTCTACGGAAGTTATGAAGAATGGCCAACATTTAGAGATATGTTTATGGCAATTTATGGAAATCATCCCAGACTCACGCCAGCGCAAAAACTTTATCACTTGCGCAATAAAACCAAAGGTGAGGCTGGTAGAATTGTAGATAGGTACCCATTATCTGATCAGAATTTTTCGTTAGCATGGGAAGCTTTATCAATGCGATACGAAAATTTAAGGGTACTAGTTGATAATCAATTAAAGATATTATTCAATCTTTCGGCAGCAAAGGTAGAACATAGCAAAGACATTAAAAGAATTCAGTCTACAGTTAGCGACTGTTTAGCTATATTGAAAGCCCATGATATTAAGGTGGATCAATGGGATCCAATTTTGATATATTTATGTTCAACTAAGCTTCCGGTTGAAACATTGACCCTTTGGGAACAATCGCTCGAATCACATTCAGAGCTACCCAAATGGTCACAAATGGAAGAGTTCCTAAAAAATAGACATCAGGTTCTGGAGCGAATAGATGGTCTCAGAAATCAATCAGCTTCAACACCATTTATAAATGAATATCGATCGCATCAAAATGCTCATTCGACACAATCAAATAGATGTGTCATGTGTTTTAAAAATCACATTTTGAAAAATTGTATGAAATTTAATAATTTGAATGTTAATCAGAGAATTGAATTTGTTAGAGGCAAACGGTTGTGTAATAACTGTCTGACAAGCGGACATTTGTCTCAAGAATGCGTCAGCGTTCATAGATGCATGATTTGTAAGAAAAAGCATCACTCAAAATTACATTTACCAACCACGACAGAAGAAAGGTCTACACAGCCAAGAAATTTTACAAGGGATAATCAAACATCGTTCCATTCATCTAATGGACGACAAACAAATGCCCTTATTACAACTGAACACATTATTGATGAAATGCCATGCTCGTCTACTTCAGTTCAAGCTTCCAATGTGGAAACACATGTGTCTGTGAGTCATGACGACATAATGCTGCCTACAGCTTTAGTTAAAATAAAATATTTTGGGGAAATATTTACAGTTAGAGCACTTATTGACTCAGCATCAAAACGGACATTTATTACTAATAAAATAGTGAAACGAATTGGAATTAAAACAGAAAATGCAAGTTTCAGAATAAGTGGACTTAGTGGAACAGTTGTTGCAAATTCGAATAAAAAGTGTATTCTGACGCTGTGTTCAGAAACAAATACTGTCGAATTTCAAACGGAAGCATTAATTGTGCAGAATTTAACGAGCTTACTACCAACTCAAACGATTTCTATATCAGATTTGGGAAGCATTAAAGAACTGAAATTAGCTGACCCAGGTTTTATGGTTTCAGCACAAATTGATATGCTAATTGGTAGTGACGTAATCCCAAATATAATATTAGATGGTGTTAAAAAGAATATTTTGGGAAATATGGTAGCTCAAAATTCGATTTACGGTTGGTACATTTATGGTCCAATTTCAGCAAACGAACTCTGTTTGGCTACATTAGAGATAAAAAATAATGCAGAAGATGATATTAGTTCAGCATTAAAGAAATTTTGGGAACAAGAAGAAATCAGTAATGTTCCGATTGCTACAGAAGAAGATAGTTATTGTGAAGAATTTTACAAAAACACGACTTACCGTCGAGCAGATGGAAAGTTCGTAGTAAAATTGCCATTTAAAAATGAATTTCCCAATGCAATTAGTTTAGATTCGTCCAGATTCAAAGCAAAGAAGCAATATGAACACATGGAATCAAAATTAAGAAAAAATGGAGAAATTGAAAAAGCATGAGTACTTGTCATTAGGTCATATGAAGCCGACAAGTACTAGAGAAATTACAAATGATGGAAAATATTTTTCGTACTATTTA
>NW_026888260.1:0-95180 GCF_032173495.1 Musca vetustissima
TGATGACCAAATTTTAACAAGTGGTGCCTGAATGATTCCCATCCATGTCATTATTGTTGTGTCTGTCTGTCCCTCTCTGTACTGGTAATTGTAGAGGCCCACATCTAGAATCCGTCATTCAAACAACCAAATCCCACGCATCCTCTTATTATTTACGACGTATTAAACGTTCTTGTATCTCATGAAATTGAATTGTATTTCATATTCGTCGTTGAGTTTTTTTTATTACTTTGCTCCTCTATTTTATTGTGGTATTTATCATCAGAATTGTGTGGTTCGCAGGTAATTGTTTGTTAAGACATTAAAATACGCTTTCAATTTGGGAACGAATTTTTATTGTTTTCTCTATTCTGATTCAGATTCACACGCAATTTTACGAAAGAAAAAAGTAGACAGATTGTGATGATTTCAAAACTCATTTGAAGAGGAGATGATTTTGTTCTTGATTGAATGAGGTAGAAAGAAGTTCGCGTTTTTGTTTTGTTTGTACCGAAAACTCAAGTATTAGATTAAATGTATTGCGATAAAAAAGGGTTGAAGTGTTTTTTTCGGTTCGGCTTTTTTTTGATACTGGAATTTGAAATGTTTGTTGTTTTTTAACATTTGAGATTTGCTGACGATAAATGATTTACTTAAGTGTTATTTAATCTCTAATACCTTTGAGAATACTTGGAGTGTTTTTGAGAACACACCCACTCGTTGGAGATGCTTATTTGAGAACATCAAATCGCTATTCTAGGGTTCGTTGTAGAACAAACTATTTTTTATGAAAATACATACTTCTAAAGAACATAGAATTGATAACATCAAATAATCTAATAGTCTTGAATGTTAAGATAGAATTACTCATGTGAATAACAAACAAAAAAGTTTAATTTTTATGTTGTACAATAAGTAAAAATCTCATCAGGGAAATTTGTAAATCTGAAATAAGTCACTCAAAAGTAGTATTCATAAATGATGGAACTATAAATGCTACTTCTGAGTGGTATTCCAGGATAAGAGCGTTTAATAAATCTTTGGTATTTATAAAAACTGTATTGAAATATTTAGGGACCTTGAATACCTTAGACAGATGGATAGATTTTTTATGAAAAGAACTAAAGCCGTATCCGACCAAGAATATGAAATTTATTGGGTCCCCGACAAACTTCTTGAGGTATAGTAAATGGAAGGACAAATTTAATATACGTTCCACCTTTAGGTGGAAGTAGCGGAGTCAAGGAACTGTGTACTAGTGATTAAGGTGGACTATTGTCGTCTACGTGAAGATGAAGAGGAAACAGAAACTATCGAACATCTAATTTGACGTGGTCCTATGCTACGACGCAGAAAGCATAAAAAATGAAATATTCGATATAGAAAGGCTTACCTTTTCCTTCGAAATATACCCAGAAATTATTGACAGCTTTGATATGAAATTGGCATGTTTGAATTAAAAATACTTAACCTTGCTACCTATTTATATCGCCATCACATTTTCTTCTTTCACCTTCTCTACTCTATAACGTCTTTTAGGATGAACACAATAGAGCGGCTGCCTGCCTAACAATAACTTTTTCAATACCAACCAGCCTTGGAGTAGCAGAAATGTATGTTTCAACGTTCAAAACTCTGTCTTAAGTATTGCGAGCTCAATCTTGATTTCAACAAACGGACATGCTGTAATCGACATACAGTGTTATTCTGATCATATTGACTTTATGGGAATATTTGAAGTTATTGCAAACGGAATGACTTAATGGTGGATGGTGATAAGAGGGAATGCTTCAAATTTTGGTACGGTATGATATGGATCTGGAAGTTGGACGTTGTGGGCAGTGTTGCCAATTTAGCACTTTTTAAGCTCGTTTAGCACCTAGCACTTTTTTAGCATTTTTAATTTGATCCAGGACTTTTTTTTTTTGCAAATTTTTAGTATTACTCCAAGAAAGAGATATTGCAATTCTCAAAACATAGTGGAGCAACAATTATATGGGGCTATAATAAAACAATGAGAACCCAAAATACGTACCAAATTACAGCCTGTTCGATTGGATACATTTTTAAAAATACCGAATATTGGGGGGTACCGTTATATGGGGGCTAAACCTAGGAGTACTAGAAATGACCGAGCAAAATTTCGGAGCATTATCTTAAATACTGCGATCCCAACTTTATTTAACATGATTCGGAATGCCCGATTTGGGCACCGTTTCGTTGTATGATTTGTTGCCATTTTAAAGGTAACTTCATTATGCCTCACTCATAGAAGTCCTTCTCTCTACTTGCACAAAACTCTAGTAGTCGATTTTCACAATCCTCCCTAGATACCAATTTTTTATCATTAAAGAAATGATGCAATGCAAAAAATAATATGATAACCGCTTGGTGCCAAGTCCGGACTGTATGGCGGATGCATTAACTTTAACATCAAAAACTCCGAAACCAAAATTGCACATAAGTGCCTTTTACAGTATTGGAACCATAACCACCATTCACAATTTTAGCCGCTTGGCTTGCATTTTCGTCTTTGTCAAAGAAAATCTGTAAAATTTATCGAATTTTCTCTTTGTTCACTTCCATTTTTAACACCCTGTAACTCACAACTGAATGCATCAAACAAAAAACAGAAAAATATTTTGTTTCACTGCGAAATGTCAAAAAAGTACGCATTTATGATCCGAATTAGATGAAATCATTTATTTGACCCAAGGACGAACCCTATTGAAATTGGGAAAAATCGGTACCGATTTAAATATAGCTCCCATAAATATTTTCGTCCGATTTTATGTAAACGGTGTCCAATGTCCTTATTCACCTTTAGATTTGCACGAAATTTGGCATAGTATACTGAATTAAGTCTAGAATGGTGCGTTTTCAGTTTCGTGCAAATCGGTTCAGACTTAGATATAGCTCCCATATATATTTACGTTTGATTTTTTGTAAATAGTGCATCAAAGTCCCTATATATCTTTCGATTTACACGAAATTTGGCATATCGTACTAAATTGAGTCTAGAATGGTATGTGAAAGTTTCGTGAAAATCAAGTCAGATTTAGATATAGCTTCCATATACATTTTTTTTACCGATTTAATGTATATTGTTTGTCCGATGTATTGAAGTTAATATAAATTAATCTCTGGCCAGTTTCTTTGATGTTAAGCGGTTAACTTATAGATAAAGACAACATATTTAAGTTCGATAAAATACGTATGTAAAATATACCCAAAGTGGTGAAGGGTGTCATATAGTCGGCCCAGTCCGATTTTACTTATTTACTGGAAAAATAACCCAAAATTTTAAATAACAGTCAATTCGTTTTAAAAACGTCCGCAAAACCTATAAGATACCAAAAATAGGTCTTCCGAAACATGAACCACCAAGAATCCAAAATATAAGATTTGAGGGGTTTCTTAACATGATAACTATTCAAAAAAGTAACCCAATATTGAGAGGTCTATAATGATTTCAACAGATATCCAGCCGGACATGACATAGAATTTTATTCGGATCAATACTATTTTTAAATAAATATTTCAAGGTGTTGCAAACGGAATGACACTATTAATATACACTTCACCTTATGGAGCTTGATATAAAAATATAAATATTATATAGTATCCGCCGCTCTTTTAACCAAAATAAAATCCAATCCAAGGTTGGAGTATATCTGTCCACTTCATATGTCAATTGCCCAACAAAGGGTCAACATTTTGATATTTGTATATTTAATACACTGCGTATCATAACTATAGACGCACCCTTAATTCAATTGGTATGTTAGTTGAGAAATAAAATGGACCCATTAAGTTATTGTTCACAATAAAACAATCAAAAACACATATTATTCAACAAAAATAATTAATTTATTCTTTATGGTTTCGCCGAATTCTGCACTTTCAAAATTGCTGGTGTTGCATAACTATAGACGCACTTTTACAAAATTAGAAAAATTTATTTTTTAAAACTTAAATAAAATAAAATTACTTTTATAAATAATGGGTAGGACCTCCCTTATTTTGAATAAGTTCAAAAATTTTATCCATCACACTGTCGATCAAAATTATTCGCAAGTCTTCATCGATGACCGCCATTCATCGAAAATCACTTCTTGGAGGTAAAATACAGTTTGGTATTGGAGGTTTTCGGCATAGACACGTTGAGTCAAGATTCCACACATGTTCTCCATCGGATTCTGGTCGGAAATTTTAATATTTTTCGATTTTAACCATACTTGAGTATGGCGACTTTTATGAACTGGTGCGTTGTCCTGCTGAAAAACGAGTCCTTGATTGTTGCTGCTTTCCCAAAATTGCAATAATTTGTCTTCCAAGACTTGAACGTACTCCATTGAATTCATCCGACAACATGGAAATGTCAAATAAAGCATTCCGTGGCTATAAAATGCTCCCAAGGTGGCGGTTACCTAAATATCGTTATTTCTTAATACGATATTTCGGTGGTGGTTCCTTAATGGACTTGGGAGCATTTTATAGCCTTTATTTGACATTTCCATGTTGTCGGATGAATTCAATGGAGTACGTTCAAGTCTTGGAAGACAAATTATTGCAATTTTGGGAAAGCAGCAACAATCAAGGACTCGTTTTTCAGCAGGACAACGCACCAGTTCATAAAAGTCGCCATACTCAAGTATGGTTAAAATCGAAAAATATTAAAATTTCCGACCAGAATCCGATGGAGAACATGTGTGGAATCTTGACTCAACGTGTCTATGCCGAAAACCTCCAATACCAAACTGTATTTTACCTCCAAGAAGTGATTTTCGATGAATGGCGGTCATCGATGAAGACTTGCGAATAATTTTGATCGACAGTGTGATGGATAAAATTTTTGAACTTATTCAAAATAAGGGAGGTCCTACCCATTATTTATAAAAGTAATTTTATTTTATTTAAGTTTTAAAAAATAAATTTTTCTAATTTTGTAAAAGTGCGTCTATAGTTATGCAACACCAGCAATTTTGAAAGTGCAGAATTCGGCGAAACCATAAAGAATAAATTAATTATTTTTGTTGAATAATATGTGTTTTTGATCGTTTTATTGTGAACAATAACTTAATGGGTCCATTTTATTTCTCAACTAACATACCAATTGAATTAAGGGTGCGTCTATAGTTATGATACGCAGTGTATGACGATATCATAATTAGTTATTGATTATAAATTTATTCTTTTATACTTTTCTAAAATTTGTGCACTTAAAATGTAAGTATTTTTATACCTTGCCATAAAAATTTAGATCTCCCCATGCCATTTTTTATGATTTTATTTAAATGTACAAAATAAATTCAATAATAGCATCGCATAGCGATTGACCAGCAGGATTTGATGATACATCTGTAATTGTCCACTTTTTTACAACTGTGACCATTTTATGGGCACTTAAACAAAGCTCGAGACACACACACTCACACAGTCTCATTACAATAATTTGCAATTAACATAAAATAACAGATTTCCTCTTGGCAAGAAAATACCCACAAATTAAAATAGCAACAACAACAACAATTTGGAAACTTTAATTTTTTTAATAGAATCTGATAAAATGCTGACTGCTTGCCATAAGTATCAATTACAAAACAACGATATAATTTTTAATTACCGAAGGAGAAAAAAAAACACGGCACCCACTTACAACCACAAAATACTGGGTGCTGTAAACCCCCATATTATTTGCAATGACATGCCAGGAGATCCATGAATGTTTAACATGCAAATTTACATCCTTTTAATTGGTTATCTGATCCAGACGACGGCACACATGCACAACATATGGCATGTCTGCATATATAGAGAGACACTTGTGGAGTGATTGGTGGCAGGCTGGCTGGCTGACTGTCTGAACCATGAAAGTCATAGGCCAAAAAATTAACAAAGACAAAAAACCAAAACTAAGCGAAAAATGTGTACAAAACAACTTTATAGCCATAATAAGAGCCAAAACTACAAAATTGCTAACAAAAAAAACATAAAAATGTTAAAAAAAAAAAACAGAAAAATAATATACATAAAAATAAACTAATAAAAACATAATTGAAGTGATATAAAAAAAAACAACAGCAACAACAACTACAACCGTAAAACCTCTAAAACCTATTGCCAATGAACAAAAAAGTCCAACTTAATTCCAAAAAGTGATTTTTCGCCTTGAGTTGCACACAGCTGTCCGCAGAAAAAAAAACCGATTGTCGATTCGATGTTGGTTTGTTTATTTCGTTGTGTTTTTGGCCATTTTTGACGCTGCCATGTCTGGTCAATATCATAATGGCTAATAACGAACAGTGTTTTGCCAATTGGTAATTTGTTTAAAAAAATACCTCAGGCAATACCAATATTATTTTATTGCGGAAGATAAGCATTGAGGGATTAAATATAAAAAGAGATCCTTGAAAAAATTAAAAAAAATATATCACAAAAATATTTTAAAAGGCCTAATCCGAAGATGAACGAAACAGCAGACACTCAAAAGTTAGAAAATGATCTGGCATAATAAACCCAAGTTTTTGCATCAAAATGTCACAATGGATTACTGTCGAAGTTCAAACGGCAGTCTTCCGACCGAACGGCACGGAATTAACTTGATCCAAAGTGAAATGGAAAACACTAAACTTGGTTTGTAGGTTGATATTTCAGGAAAACCGACCCATAGCTCAATTGTTTTCGGATCATCTATACTCTGCACCTCAATTGCTATTTACTGTGCACAAATCTCGAATGCTCTAAGTTTTTGTCAAATAAATGGACAGATCTGTAACTTACGCATAAATTTTTTCGGCAAATGACTGTACTGATAGATTTCTCGTAAAGTATCGATTAAACAATTTCAGATTTATGCTCGTTGAAAGACAAAGAGAAAATTCGGTAAATTTTACAGTTTTTCTTTGACAAAGGCGAAAATGTGGGCCAAGCGGCTAAAATTGTAAATGGTTTCGATACCATAACAATCAATTATGTGCAATTTTGGTTTGGTAGGTTCCGTTCAAGAATTTTTAATGTTAACGATGCACCTCGCACGGGTAGGAGAAATGGTTGAAGTTGGCCGGCAAGTTAGCAGTCGTAACATCGTTCAGGAGCCATAAAAATGTTTTAAAACATTTACAATGGACCAGAAACGGCCAGGAGACGTGTCGTGTTCCACCTGGTCAACACTAGGCCACACACATCTACAGTAAGGAGAGCAGGACTTCTATGAGAGAGGCATTATGAAGTTACCTTTAAAATGGCAACAAATCATACAACAAAACGGAGAATATTTGGCCCAAATTGGACATTCCGAAGCATGTTAAATAAAGTCCTATAGTTCATATAAAAATAATGGATTTTTTCCCAATTTAATATTTCGAGGTGCTGCAAACCGAATGGCAAATTTAATATACACTCCAACTTATGGAGGACGGTATAAAAATAGGGTGGGGTATCTATGTGGGGGCTTTATAATCTCTATTGTGACAATTTTTTTCATATACATTTTTTTGCAAAAATATGTTTTGCCCTCCAATACCACGATATGCCACAAAAGCCTTCAAACTACCGAAAATTGTGTGAATGCATTATTGTTCTCATATTGTCCATGTACCTCACTTAGAATACGTGTAAAATTCCTTATACTCGTGAGAAAGCCACTATTTTTTTTTGTTCAAAAATATGTAAAAGTTTCATTAATATCAAAAAATGTTATTAGAACAAAAAGTAAAGCAAAATAGGAAAATCACAACTAGTGAAAGTCACTGTGCCATAGAAAACCCACCCCCACTCCAAAGTTTTTTTCTCTCTCAGACAAGAGGGTCACTCTTGGTTCAAAAGTGACAGATAAGGCTGGATTTTTGGAAATTCGTACTAGAACGGTACGAAAAGTACTAGATGTGATATCATTTGTATTTAGCGAACCGGTAGAGCTAGAACTCTGAAATATGGACTGAGGGTCACTGATAAAGTGTAGAATAGATGTACCAAAGAGGTTTTGGGTGTTCGAACTATAAGTATTCGAAAAGTACTAAAATGTACTAAATTTGGTACAATTTCGTTGCATGTGAACGAAAAGAGCTAAAAAATTGAAATTTGGAATGCAAATCCAGGTTGATAAGTATGGTCGATATAAAGATGTGGTTTTGGAAGTGTATATTCATGTATACAAAAAGTACTAAATAGTACTAAATGTGGTACAATTTGACTTTGGAGAAACGGATGAAGCAGAAATCCTGAAATTTTAAATTACATTAGCGTCGGAGTGTAGGATTAGAATATGCAGCTACTTTTGGACATTTTTTACTTATGTGTACAAAAAGTACTAAATCGTACTTTAATTGGTAGAATTCTGATTAGGTTAAACTGTTAGAGTTGGAACACTGAAGTTTAGAATATGGATGTAGTTTTGGAAAGTCATACTTATGGGTACTATATGGAACTAAATTTTGTGCAATTTGAATTTTTAGTGGAACGATAGAGATAGGATCCTGAAATTTGGAGTTAGAATTGAGGTTATGTAGGAAATATTGGAAATTCGTACTATTGTGTACTAAATGGTACCAAATTTTGATTTTGGTGAACCGATAGTGGTGGTACGTTTTTTTAGTTTTGAAAATTCATATTTATGGGCACTAAATGGTATTAAATTTGGTATAATTTGAATTTTTGATGAACCGATACAGCTGGAATTTTGAAATTTGGAGTTGTGATCACTGTTTCGGTGTAGAGTTGGGCTATGCTAGGAAGTTTTGGTAATTCATACTAATGTGTACTAAATTTACTACAATTTAAATTTTGGGTGAATCGATAGAACTAGAATCCTGAAATTTGGGGTCAGGATCACTGTAGGTGTGTGGGATTGGGATATGTAGGAAGTTTTGGAAATTTGTATTAATGTACACTTAATGGTACCAATGTGGTTTGGGTGGGCTTATAGATGTGGAATTTCGAAATTTGAAATTGGGATCACTCTTTGGTTGCATGATTGGGCTTGTAGGAAGTCTTGTAAGTTCATACTAATGTGTACTAAATTTGGGTGAACCGATAGAGCTGGAATCCTAAAATTTAGAGTTAGGATTATTAGAATAGAATTGGGGTATATAGGAAGTTTGAAAATTCATTCCAATGTGTTTTAAATGGTACTAAATTTGATACAAATATATGTGGGTAAAGCTATCGGGATGGAATCCTGAAATTGGGAAAAATGATTTGTATTGGATTTTTATTAATGTGTACTAAATGGTACTTAATTTGGTAAAATTAAGATTTGGGTTAACCTATAGAGCTCGAATCATGAAATTTGGAATTAGTTTTGGAAATAAGTACTACAAGAGTACGAAAGGTAATAAATGGTACCAAAATTAATATAGAGCTAGATTGCTGTTGCTGTAAGGCGTGTAAGGTCATAAGCTCTTCTGACTATACAGTTCTCTGTGAAAACAAAATATTGTATTTAGACATGTTTAAATAATTGTCACGTTCGCTAACGAAGAAGCGTGCATATGTTATTTAAAATATTAAATTGTGAAAATTTTGGTTCGAATCGGATATTCCGTTCACATGAATTTGTGGGGGAGCTACCGAAACTTGTGGACCGGTATTCTCTAGATTTGAAATTATTTCAAGTTTAGAAAAAATATTATGATATGCAAAGATTACATGAAATTGGTTACTCCGTTCGGAAGTTATCGCGAGCACCAACCAGAATGACGGGCCAAAGAACCAATGATTAAAAATTATTTGGTGCCAAGTCATTGATGCTAGGTGGATGACCCTATTAATGCCATTTTTTGTGCGGTCTCTCATTTTCATGGTACACAATGATCCGTAATTTCTGCGAGGACTTAAGACAAACAAATTATGATGTGCCTTCCAAACTGTTTCAATACTGTTTTAAACCAAATTTTCGTCACATAAGGTCCACCATTTCAACATACACAAAAATGTTTTCTTTCAAAACACTGTTTCAACATTATGTCATTAACGTGGCCAATAAGTAAAATGGCAAACAGTCCGTTTGAGTCGCAACAAAATGCAAAAGGTTTGCACAGCACTTGGTGGTGGATTATGCACGAAGTTACACAAACGCTAACATAAATTAAAGGATTACAATTGTTCCACGAATCAATTGGTGATGATGGTGGTTGGTTGGCAGGCTGGCTGCCTGGCTAGTTGGTTCGTTCGTTGGTTAGTTATGCTTCTAAAGGCTACGAAATGGAAAGTGTTGTTCAGGCTAAATGTTATGTTGCTGGCTGCAGCTATTACAACAGCCATGTAAAATGTCAACTAGTCAGGGACATAACGAATAGCGAAGATGTGCTACAGCTATGCGCGGATACTCAGGTGTATAAAGGTTTATTGAATGTGTGATATTTAAAAGGAACGAGTTGAAGATAAAATGTGGCTATAATACGAAAGACAAAAAGACACATTTGGAGCAAAATACGTGCTAATAGATACATTGAAAATATTCTAAAAAATTCCACAACTTCTAATAGTTCTCCTTAAATAATCCACACCTCTTTTGGAACTGCAAATTCTTAAATTCTTAAAAAATCCAAGTCTTGTGTAGGTCCTTGAAAAAATATTCTTTAAAAAAATCCACGCCTTGTGTAGGCCCTTAAAAAAATATTCTTTAAAAAATCCACGCCTTATGCAGGTCCTTGAAAAAATATTCTTTAAAAAATCCACGCCTTGTGTTGGTCCTTGAAAAAATATTCTTTAAAAAATCCACGCCTTGTGTTGGTCCTTGAAAAAATATTCACGCCTTGTGTTGGTCCTTGAAAAAATATTCTTTAAAAAATCCACGCTTTGTGTTGAAATTAAAAAATCATTTTTTGGTTGTAGGGTGTCCTTCTGCCTTGGGTCACAAATCACTGCTTGTATTCCAAATGTTAATGTCTGCATTTACGTTAACCTTTTTTTGATTTTAAACTTTTATTTATGTAAGCATTAAAAATGTGTGTGTGTGTGGAAATTTTACATAAAGACTTTATTAGTTTTTGATGAGCTCAAAGTAAAAGCAATTGCCGAGACAAACAAAACCAAACACTCAAGCAAAACAAACAACAATTAAAATTTTTCCTTCTCGAGAATGCCAGAATATTTGTTGACTCTGGGCATTGCAATTAGTTAAAAGGAGTTTCTGGACCATGGATGAATGAGGCATGCGGCAGAGGCACGCGTGTGTGTAATTTCAAACAACAAAAAGCGCAATGAACAGACAGATCGGCATTTTGTTGTTCGCTTATTGTCTGAAGTCTTGCAAATGCCGCAAATTGTTACTGTTGTTGTGGTGGTGGTGGTGCAAAGTGTAAGCAATATCATTAACAAAGTGACGGCGAAACGACTGACTGCCAACCATCAATAGGTCCCAAGATGAATAGGGTCGGTCTTCTCTCCATTTATTGTGGAGATTTTTTCCCAGATGTTTTGTACTTTTTTAATGCTTGTCATTGTGCTGAGGCCATTCTGGCGGTCCGCGTCTTTTGTAAGAAGCCAGAATATTCCTGGTTGGCAAACAATGTTGTTGCAATTTAAGGAATTTTTGCAGGGAAATATGACACTTAGACGTGAGAATTTTTATAATGTACTCCCCATCCAGTACAGCTATTCATTTGGTGGCGGATTTTCTGTTGTTGTTGTTCACTTCTTTGTTGCAAGGCGTATGGAGTTAATTTTACTGTTGTTGCCACAGAGCGCAACAGGTTTGTAAGTTAAACGCGTTTGTGTCTTAAGTCTTTCGTTTCATTTGTAGTCTGCGTTCGGGTTTGTTGTTTGTAATTCAAGAACATAACAATGTTTATAGAAACAAATCAAAACACAATAATAATAACAAGAAAAACAACAACTACACTTTGTCAATATTTCTTAACATTTATGGTTGTTGCTGTTGTTGTTCGATCCAACTTTGGCATTTTTGCAGCAAATGGCTGTTGTTGCAAACATCGTCATCGCCAGCAATTAAATTGTCTTCAAAAATGTTTAAATATCAGGAAGCTATTTCAATGTGGCAGTGTGTATAAACACCATGACTGGTAGTTGTTGCAACACTAGATCCAGAGAGTGAAAACTTTACAAAACTATGGCATGTTCCACATTTTGTTTTCCGCATTCGAAACAAGTGTTTCGTTTTTTTGCTGGCACCGTTTTGTTTTGTGATGGTGGTGGTGGTCCACCAAAAAAGGAGATAATTTGTAACGAAAAAGGCAAGCGGAGTATTAATTGAATTAAAGCATAAAAATTTGTAAAACTACAACCACAACAACAAAATTATTAAAAAGCGGAACAATTTATCGCACAAAAGAGTGGAAGATACATTTTTTAAGATTACCCAAATACATGAACAAGTTATGTTTCTCTTTTTTTTCTGTTTTTGCCATAATCTCAAGGAAAGATTTGTTCAACGTGTCTCTAATTTTGTTGTATTATATTTTTTGGTATTAATTTGAGGAAATAATTTTGTGTTGTTACTAATCGTACAGTTATGATATTAGACAAGATACTGTCGAATTAGTTGTATCCGACATGTATGAGGTGTTCTTTTAATTGTTAATATGATTTATATGATATTAAATATATGTTTCCTTAAATGGGAGTGAAAAGTAATCATTTTTAGGTTTAAGGCGAGGATTTTTTTAAAGAATATTTTTTAAGGGCGTGGATTTTTTAAAGAATATTTTTCAAAGGTCATTCATACAAGGCGTGGATTTTTTAAAGAATAAATTTTTCAAAGGTAATTCATACAAGGCGTGGATTTTTTAAAGAATAATTTTTTCAAGGGTCATTCATACAAGGCGTGGATTTTTTAAAGAATAATTTTTTTAAAGGGTCATTCATACAAGGCGTGGATTTTTTAAAGAATATTTTTTTCAAGGGTCATTCATACAAGGCGTGGATTTTTTAAAGAATAATTTGTTCAAGGGTCATTCATACAAGGCGTGGATTTTTTAAAGAATAATTTTTTCAAGGGTCATTCATACAAGGCGTGGATTTTTTAAAGAATAATTTGTTCAAGGGTCATTCATACAAGGCGTGGATTTTTTAAAGAATAATTTTTTCAAGGGTCATTCATACAAGGCGTGGATTTGTTAAAGAAGACTTTTTTCAAGCCTCATTCATACAAGGCGTGGATTTGTTAAAGAAGACTTTTTTCAAGCCTCATTCATACAAGTCGTGGATTTTTTAAAGAAGACTTTTTTCAAGCCTCATTCATACAAGGCGTGGATTTTTTAAAGAAGACTTTTTTCAAGCCTCATTCATACAAGGCGTGGATTTTTTAAAGAAGACTTTTTTCAAGCCTCATTCATACAAGGCGTGGACTTTTTAAAGAATATTTTTTTCAAGGGTCATACAAGGCGTGGATTTTTTAAAGAATATTTTTTTCAAGGGCCATTCATACAAGGCGTGGATTTTTAAAAGAATATTTTTTCAAGGCTCATTTATAAAAGGTGTGGATTTTTTAAAGAAGACTTTTTTCAAGGGTCATTCATACAAGGCGTGGATTTTTTTTAAAAAATACTTTTTTCAAGTGTTGGTCAAACAAGGCGTGGATTTTTTTAAAAAATACTTTTTTAAGGGTTGGTCAAACAAGGCGTGGATTTTTTAAAGAATATTTTTTTCAAGGGTCATTCATATAAGGTGTGGATTTTTTAAAGAATATTTTTTTCAAGGGTCATTCATATAAGGTGTGGATTTTTTAAAGAATATTTTTTTCAAGGGTCATTCATACAAGTAGTGGATTTTTTTAGGAGAATTGTTCAACAAAAATATGTGGCATGGATTTTTTAACGGAAAATTATAGTAAATTATAGTAACGGAAAATTATAGTAAAATCCCGAACATAGTATACCGCTTGAAAAAGTTTATATTTTTTCAAAATTTTAAGTGGTTATTTATACTCTTTCGAGTCGAGCTTGATGATCTAAGTTTTGCAATGAAAACTTAGATCATTAAGCTCGACTCGAAAGAGTATAAATAACCACTTAAAATTACTTTCAAATGATCACTGCCCTTACAAGGCAAAATTCAAATAACAAAAATTAATTTCAGCCGATCATGGCTAGGGCTCGAACCTAGGTCCTCAGAGCAACACAAATGTTGCCAAGACCGCTTAACGTTCTGAGCCATCAACACTCCCAAAACGGTTGCACAAAAACATGTGTATACCAGGAAGCAATTGTAGGTGTGTGGATTAATTATCCATCGCTACAACAAAAATCTGCTTTGAAAAGGACTGTTCCTAGAATGAAGACAAATGTCGAACTTTGACAAATTTGAATTTAATTCGCATATGCAAGTTTCGCATCAGGGCGGAATAAATACAAGTTATCAACGTACGACATGTGTAAAGCCACATAGCCCAATATGCCTGATGAGCCGCTTAACCAACGGCGAAACGCGTCGCATAATGGTGGGTACGTAGGTTCTTCTCCTGGCTTTCCTTTTTCATTGCAAAACTTACTTTCAAATGATCACTGCCCTTACAAGGCAAAATTCAAATAACAAAATTTTTTTTCAAAATATTATTTATTTAATAAAAAACCAGTGAGCGGAGTAGTATAGTCAGGCGGGGCCGACCATATGATACCCTACACAACTTCCACGAAAATCTAACTTTCTGTGGTTCTATATATTCTGAGCTTGCGCAATATTTCGCGATATTTGCACCCACTTGACCGACTAGATGTCAACAAATATTTCTAATATTCAGTAGACAAGTGGTGTTCTTGTCCAGATTCTCTTTACCGTGGGTTATGTTGTGATGTTGGGCTTTCAATTGTGGCCTATAGATCGACTCGAAAACAAAAACACCAAAAAATAAGTTTTCGGTCCACTTCATCCCAAAATTATTATCTGATCATCACCGAAAGTTATAGGCGTTGTCGTTGACCATAACGGGAATCTCGTGGAAAATTACAACTCGATTACTTAGTAATATATAAATGCGTATCAACCTGTAAATATTTAAGTGTATCTGCCACATCCGAGTACATACAACAATATAATTGGTATCAATTTAATGGTCAACTACTCCTCTTCGATACACTGTCAGCTTCTCGGGTCTATATCCTTCAGGATTAAATATATACGCCATACAATACAATTTTTGTAATTTTTTACACAAAAATCAGGGTCAATTTGACCCGCTAAATATTGACCGATCTTTATCAAAACTGGCATGCTTATTCTTTGGCCCAGTCCCCTTCCCGTGCAAAAATTGGACGGTGTTTGGACTATAATTGCGGCCTCTAGATTGACCAGAAAAACCGACAAAAATAAAGTTTTTGGTCCATTTCATCCCTTAAATATTAACTGATCTTTTCCAAAAACAATAGGGGTCTTCATTGGCCAGAATCCATCCTACATGCAAAATTTCGTGAAGATTGGTCCATAACTGTGGCCTGTATCGTATTTACAAATTATAATGGACAGACGGACAGATGGACACACATGTCTAGATCGACTCAGCTAGTCGAGATATGACGATCTGTATAGGGGAGACTGGGGCACCTTCGGCATCGGGGCACCTTCGGCAATCGCGTTTTCGATATGAAGGTCTCACCGTACATCACTAGTTTCGATACATAGGTATCGAATATCGAAATAAATAACTGACACAAAGTTTGAAATTTCTAGCTAATAAGCTTATTTAGATACATAGGTTTTTGTATTTTTATAGATGTTTCTGTAATATTTCAATTCCATTTCGTAAGTATTTCGTGTATAAAACTTTTTAAATTTTTAAGACAATATTATTAAAAAGTGGTTAACTACGATGTGTATTATTATAGAAATATTTAAAAATATAATGTTTTTACAAAACTGATCGAAAAAAATTAAAAAAACTATAAAAAGTACATTCGGGGTACATTCGGCATTTTAAAGTGGGGCACATTCGGCCATATACAGATTGTGCAATATTATTTCCTTAACATGTTTTTGAATTTGTCTTTAAAACTAATCCTTTAATATGGTTCGAAATTGCATATATAAGATCAAAACGTGAAAATGCGGTAGAAAACCCCTATTTCTGATGGTGTGTGCGACCTTGAGATGTAAACGTCCGCCGCTATAAAATAAAGTCCTATAATTCAAAAATTTTGTGGCGTATTAAAACCAAATAGAGCCTTTAGAGGATCAGAATTTCAATCAGACTGATAGCGATGACAATTGCCCGGCTATGACCATGGTGCCGAATGTGCCCCATCAAATGCCGAAGCTACCCCGGGTTGGGGCACATTCGGCGAATTTGACTTTTTTTACAAAACTGTAAAATTTTTTAACTAATACTATTTATTTATATATTTTTGGTACTGTTTTTTATAATTGAGTGTCAGAGGACAATAATCAGCCATAAAGTTGTTATATATGTTGAATAAGTACTGAGATATAAAGCTCTAAAAAAAAAGTGCCGAAGGTGCCCCAGTCTCCCCTATATATTTGAAGATTTAAAGAGAAGAAAAAAATTTACAAAAAAATTGTGTATTTGTTTTATTGTTGTTTTTTGTAATTAAAGAAAAGTCCTTATTATTGATGGCGGGCATGATAACTCCTCACTGGAACATCGAAATCCGAAAAAGTTTGAGAAGCCCGTCACTTGATGCTGACACAATAAATCGGCTATATCTTCAAGAGTTCTTGAGATATTCACTTGAAATTTTGTAGGGACTTTCTTGAATTAGGTTAGATTTGAATGAAATCAAAAAAAAAAAAAAAAAATGACCTCGAGAATGGGGGGTCCCCTTAATACACAGTTCCGAAACTTCCTACATATCCCAATTCTTCACGCCAAATATGACCCTAACTCCAAATTTCAGGATTCCAGCTCTATTGGTTCACCCAAATACACATTTAGTACCATTTAGTACAATCGACACTTTCAGAGTCCATTTACGCATGTCCGTCTGTCCATGTATTTTTGTTAACAAAGTACAGGTCGCATTTATGATCCGATTTGGATGAAATTTGGCACATTTGTCTTATTTGGCCCAAGGACGAACCCTATTGAAATCGGAGAAAATCGGTTCAGATTTAGATATAGCTCCCATATATAGTTTCGTCCGATTTTATGGACCAAACTCCCAATATTTGCCCGACTGGGACAAAATTTTGCACAGTGCACTGAATCAGGTCCATGCTTATGTGTGCGGAGTTTTGTTGGAATCGGTTCAGATTTAGATATAGCTCCTATATATAGTTTTGTCCGATTGGGACAAAATTTTGCACAGAGTACTGAATTAAGTCCAAACTGATGAATGCTAAGTTTTGTTGAAATCGGTTCAGATATAGTTGTAGCTCCCATATATAGTTTCGTCCGATTTTAGGTGAATGTTGCACCAAACTCCCAATATTTGTCCGATTGGGACAAACTTTTGCACATGCCATTGAATCAGGTCCATACTTATGTATGCAAAGTTTTGTTGGAATCGGTCTAGATTTAGATATAGATATAGCTCCCATATATAGTTTCGTCCGATTTTTGGGAATGATAAACTAAACCCCCATATTTGTCCGATTGAGGAAAATTTTGCATAGCGAATGCAATTGAGAAAAAATTATGTGTGATAAGGTTTGTTGAAATCGGTTCAGATGTTTATATATGGGTTTTTTTATATATTTTCGTTCGATTTTATGTAAATGGTGCACTAAAGGGCCGATGTTCGTTCGATTTACACGAAATTTGGCAGAGGGTATTAAATTGAATATAGAGTGACAACCAAAAACAAATGGTGTATGCAACGGTTGCTCAATTAGGTCCATGTGTTTATACATAGCTAGCATACATAATTTTACTCAATTTCATTCAAATGGAACACCAAAGAATCCGAGTCTGCCTGTTTGGCGTGCAAATTTTTCATTGATTTCAGAATGGTATGTGTACGGGGTTTTTTTTCAATTGGTTCAAATATCTATCTGGATAGCACATTAAATTTCGCCCGATTCCATCTCAATGGTCCTCCAACGATTCTATGTCTGTTCTATCTACAGGATATTGTAGATAATAACATCTCTTGTATGCTCTCAAAGTGATGACTCCGACTTTTGAACTTTCCTTACTGGTTTTAGTATATATTATTCCAAATTGAAAATAATTTAGTAATTATTTCAATTCTAAGCACGTTATAAAAATAATAATTAAAAAAATTATATCAAAAATGATTATCTTAATCACAATTAGGGTGGATCTACATATCAAGAAGATATTTGAATTAAAATTTAAAAATCCTACAAACCATTTTCCTTTAATGTAGTTTAATTTATTTTTAATCACTTCTTTAGACATTTGATGATTGCATCGAATCTATATTGCTTCGGGTGAGAAAAACTACAAAACTTTCTATTTGTTATCGATTTACTTAAACTAGCAATTTAAAAATAGCTTAAGGGTTATTAAAGTACTTCCATGGACATTTTATAGACTTTGTAGTTACAGAAGTTTTTTTGTTTTGGTACGTAAGCTATAACTAATGATTTTTTATTTCAAATGGAAATAAATAGGCAAAAGTTAAAGAGTAATGACCATCAAATGCATGGTTTGAGGCAATATAGGGAAATTACATGAAATTGTAACGAAAAATATTTTTTTCTTAGTAATTTCATGCCACCAACTTTTAATTGGATTGTCAGCCCTAAAAAATATATTTAATGATTATCAAAATACCATCATAGAAAAACTAAACCATAAATAAAATTTAGGGGGATATCTGAGGTATTTTTACAGTCGCAATGATGGATAGTCTGGACAACACTTTACAAATATGCACAACGGTAGCCTCTGCAATGGGCCGACCTATTCATGTATTAAATCCCAAATGGTTCTGAAATTCGAATTATACGTTGGCTAATATATACATTTGTTCAACTAATAATGAAAATACGAATATTTATTATCTAAGATGGTTTTATATAATTTTGCAAGTAACTTATTTTCATATAATTATTGACCGGCTATATCCTTTTTACCACTCCTATGTTATGATATAATTTTTCCAAGTCGTAATCAGCATAATAATTTCACAAAATCAACATAAATATTAAAAAAAAGCTCTCTATTTTGATTGTTAATTTCCGATGTTGGTTGTTCCGTTTTCCATTCCAAACAATAACTATATTTGATTGCAATTAAAACAAAACACAATAGGTGGAAAACAACAATTAAGCAACATACCCACCCATACATACGAGTACAAATTTTTAACATGATTTTATTCATTCATTCGATTATTTTACTAATTTTATTTCAATGGCAGCAGTGGCATTCAATTGTTAAATAATTATTTTAATTTAAATTTAACATTTGTTTGTTGCGTTCCGTGCCTGTACCACAAACAATGTCCGACATACAACATTGGGTATTTGCATGATAAATACAAAAAAGATACATTAATGTTTGCTTCGAATAATTATTAATTATAAGGTTTTTATTTGTTGCTTTTATTATGGAAAGTTCATTTAGTTTTGTTGCGGTACACATCATAGATGAATACAGGTGACGTATCATTTTATTTGTTATTCTATTTTAATTTTGTTTTATTATTTTTTGCTTTATTTGCACAAAATTAATATTTAATGTGATCCATGTGGGCCTGGTCGTGTTGCATTCAACACATTTGTGCATGTGTCAGCAGTTTTGTTTTTTATTTTCAAGTTTTTACGCTTGACTTGCCGTTTGATTAGGGTGTTCCGAGCATTTTGGAACATTGCATTTGAAATAAAAAAATACTTCTAAAAAATGTAAAAGCATCAGCGGCAACGAATTTTTTTTATGCCATTTTCCATAAGTTGGAACTTGTAATACCTTTCACCATGAGGTCTACACTCAAAATGCCTCAAATCGAACAGGAATTCTATATGGGGTTATGCTATAGAACATTTTATGTAGGGAGATTTGACATCCATCAACTAGAGATCTAACAGAGGCGTAAATTTTTTAAAGGCCATCAGACAGAGGTCTAACAGAGGCGTGGATTTTTTAAAGGCCATCAGACAGAGGTCTAGCAGAGGCGTGGATTTTTTAAAGGCCATCAGACAGAGGTCTAGCAGAGGCGTGGATTTTTTAAAGGCCATCAGACAGAGGTCTAGCAGAGGCGTGGATTTTTTAAAGGCCATCAGACAGAGGTCTAGAAGAGGCGTGAATTTTTTAAAGGCCATCAGACAGAGGTCTAGCAGAGGCGTAGATTTTTTAAAGGCCTTCAGACAGAGGTCTAGCAGAGGCGTGGATTTTTTAAAGGCCATCAGACAGAGGTCTAGCAGAGGCGTGGATTTTTTAAAGGCCATCAGACAGAGGTCTAGCAGAGGCGCGGATTTTTTAAAGCCCATCAGACAGAGGTCTAGCAGAGGCGTGGATTTTTTAAAGGCCATCAGACAGAGGTCTAGCAGAGGCGTGGATTTTTTAAAGGCCATCAGACAGAGGTCTAGCAGAGGCGTGGATTTTTTAAAGGCCATCAGACTAATGAACAGCAATTCACTTTTATATACATACATATATACAATAGTTTTTTCAAGGCAATGACAATCCAATTGATTGTAGAAAATTATCATATTTTGAGAATTTTTCATAAATGACAACTACCTAACTACCTAACAGTCTAGCCGTTCTCAATTGATGAGTTAGTATACATTTTTATGGCTCCATTTTTATATATATAGATCATATAGAGGGTTAACAGAGGCTTGGATTTATAAACATATCGAAGACTTTCAGAGATGTTTTGATTTATAAAATCATGACTTTGAAAGACTTTAATTTCTGGTAGATTATCCAAAATATAAGTTTTGATTTCAATAACGGATTTCCAATGATTCTTATTTCTAGGTACTTTAAATTTAGAAATCAGGGAAATATTCATGGAATATCCCATATATCAACAACACAATAGACTCCATTTCTTATATTACTTGTTTATTAATGCACACACAAACTATTTACTTATTTTTTGCCTTCATTAGACACAAAAAAATGATCAAAATAAACCACCAAACGAACATTTCAAATTATTTCTTAATATTTGCCAAAAAAATATAGGGAGTGGCAGTGGACGATAACGTTTTTGCTATGATTAAATTATTATTTGTAATTTATGTTTGGGTCGACCGAACAATGTATGAATGGTTTTAATACGAGTACGTACCAACCTTAATAAAGTTGTTATTATCAAGATTTGAACTTTAACTGTAATTTTTTGTTGTTGTTCTTTTTTCGGCAATTTATTTCAATGGATAGCAATAATTATTGACTAATGTGGAAATAGAAGAAATAATTATAGACATAATTGAATGTTAATTCTGTTAAAAAAAAAAACATTCCCACACACTCTGTCATGGAGGCTGACCAGCATCATAATGTCAAATGACTAGGACAATTTTCAGTTAATAAAAGTCATACGGCGCCTAGGGGAAGTAAATTAAATGCATTGAACTCATCAAGAGGAAGAATTATGATCAAGCCATTTGATGAGACATTGTATTAAAGGTGTGATGCACAATGGCGGATAATCAGGCTTGAATTTTTTAAAGAATATTTTTTCAAGGGTCATACAAGCCCTGAATTTTTTAAAGAATATTTTTTCAAGGGTCATGCAAGGCCTGGATTTTTGAAAGAATATTTTTTTCTTTTAACCACTGTCCTCATATTTTCTGCTATTATTAAATAAACATTTCTAATTTCCAACGCATAAATTATCATTCAACCTACGTGTCACCAACCGATAATCTATTACTTTGACAGATTACTGAACAATAATGTCACCAACAAAAACAATAAATGAAAAAATATGCAACTTTCAACAGTTGCAAGCTGTAACAACTGGCAAATTGTCATACACTCGCCACAAATGCACACACACACATGAAAACGGACACATAATTTAGCTAAACAATCAAAACATCAAACACCGATCCGAGTCAACAAACTAACCAACTAATCAAGCGAATGACTTTCATGAAAATAAAATGCAATTTAGTCATCGCCATCATCATCCACTCCATGAATATTATTTATTTTATCCATTCTTTTAAATGTAAAATTTATCATCTGGCGAAAGGAAATTCGCAAAGCAATTCTTTTTAAGACGATGCACCACACACACTTTTCTATGGCAGCGGCAAGCAGCAAAATGGAATGAAAAATTACCTCAACAAACATAAATTTCACATCAGTGCCATAAACATTTAGCCGGGCAACATTGTTGCATATGTGTTGTCATATATTTTTTTTTTTCAATATTCATTCATATATTCAGAGTTGTAAAAGGGTGTTGGCTTTAAAAGTGATTTAGATTAGGAAAAGAATTTTATAATAATTCTCAGAAAAATACTTGGAGTGCCATCATTACAGAAGATATTATAGATCGGAGCTAATCCCCTCAGGTGTGATAATGGTCATAAACAATATCCGAATAAGACCCCTGAAATTATTTTCATGCAGTAGAATACATTGAAAACCAATAAAACCATTTTGGATTATAAGTATTATTATTAATTAGTCCAGCTTAAAATATAGTGTATCCCTTGTATATTATATCTATGATATCCTCTAACTTCTCAATTATTTTTTTAATCATTTCATTAAATCTACCCTCTCAGCTTTATTGCTGCAATTATTTTGATTCCCTTTTTTGCTGTTATTGTCGTTGTGCTACTACCTACGTACATTGACATAGCATGCATCTTATTGCTTACTTACAATAGGATTTAGCCGACTACGTAACGGATGGAAACTGTTACACAATCGTCGGTGATTTTTATGATGAAACACATTAATAATGTAATTTTGTATTTGTATGAACTGCGGAAATATGAAAATTGTGGGAACCTTTTTTGCAATTATTGGCGATATTGATTTATATTGCTACTGAATTGTGGAATATAAGTAAGATATTGGGATTTATCAGAGCGCATTGGGATTTATTGAGTCTAGCATGTATGAAGTTTTTTTCAATGACTTTCAAATACAGTCTTTAATCGGCTAAAATTTAAATATAAAGTTGCCGACAATGTGCCTTTAATATCACATTCCGGGTTCTATAGGTCCAAATTTTGGAAATTACTTAAAAAAGATTTCCAAGTGCGTCGGCCTTGTGCGCATCTCTTCCAATTTGAAAGACCATGCTCCGAGATGTTGTATTCTACTTGGTCTTTCCATCTTATTCGTGGCCTTCCCCTTCTACGGGAACCATCGGTACGCTCGCTTTGAGCTGGGGCATTTTCATTCATTCGCACTACATGGCCTAGCCACCGTAGTCGCTGCAGCTCAAAACGACTGACTATGTCCATGTCCGTAGATAGATTGTAAAGCTCGTGGTTCATTCGGCGCCGATATTCACCGTCGACACAGAGAATTTTTCTCTCAAATTCCCCAAGAGCTGCCTCATCTGCTTGCGCAAGTACCCATGCTTCAGATCCATATAACATCACGTGTCAGCGTCTTGTAAAGTGTGCGTTTGGTCTGGCGGGACCATAGTAATTTCAAAACTGATGTCATTATTTTTATTTATGGCGGAACCAAGGTATATAAAATCTTTGACTACCTCGAAGCTGTAGTTCGTGCCAGTTAAAGGTATCCTGCATATCCGTATTAATTTTGCAGGAATGCCGAACGTAGACATGGCTTTAAAAACCTCTGAACGGATATGGCTGTCGAATGCGGCTTTACAGTCGACGAATAGTAGGAATGTGTCGATGCTTTTTCGTAAGTCTTTTCCACGATCTGCTTGCGCAAGTACCCATGCTTCAGATCCATATAACAGCACGTGTCAGCGTCTTGTAAAGTGTGCGTTTGGTATGGCGGGAGGTGGCCTTATTTCTAAACTACTTTCTTAGACCATAGTAATTTCAAAATTGATGTCATTACTTTTATTTATGGCTGAACCAAGGTATATAAAATCTTTGATTACCTCGAAGCTGTAGTTCTCAAGTTCCACAGTTGGTCCGAGTCCAAACGTAGACATGGCTTTAAAAACCTCTGAACGGATGGGGCTGTCGAATGCGGCTTTATAGTCGACGAATAAGTGGAATGTATCGATGAGTTTTTCGTGGGACTTTTTCAGTATTTGGCGCAGAGTGAAAATCTGGTCAATGGTGGATTTTCCAGGTCTGAAGCCGCATTGGTATGGTCCAATAATGTCATTGACAATCGTTCACACAGCACACTGGATAGCACTTTATATACGATAGGAAGAAGGTTAATTCCTCTGTAGTTGGCACATATCTCTTGTCTCTTTATTGTGCACGGGACACAGGATGCTGAGGTTCCAATCATTGGGTATGCATTCCCCTAGCCAATTTATACTAATCAGCTGGTGCATGCTCCTGACCAGCATCTGACCACTAGTCTTGAATAGTTCGGCTGGTAACCCATCGGCACCTTAATTGCTACAATGACCTCTTATTGGTTCTGGGATATATTTTTCACCACCACTACTTGATACCAGAAGCAAAATTCTCCTTCCAGATCCTCAACACGCTGTCTGTATCTGTCACCAGGTTTCCTTTTTCATCTCTACAGGAGGATGTGTCTGTACCAAAACTTTGGGTTTGGTGTTTTACTCGTTGGTAAAATTTCCGGACTTCATTCTGACTCCTGTACGTGTCGATATGCTCACGCACACGTTTTTCTTGTTCGTTCTTCTTTTTTCTGAAAATACGTTTCTCTTCTCTCCTTTTCTCACGATAATTCTCCATCACATTACGTGTTGCTACTGTCTGCAGGGTTGCCCTTATACGTTGCTTTTTCATAACAGTAGCATTACGACACCCTTGATCGTACCACGGATTTCTTGATGGTGGTTTTTGGTACCCAAGAGTTGCTTCTGCTATCTGTTGTGTTTGCAGCTTTTCGACGTCAAATTTATGTCTTAAATTAGATTGCACCTTTGCTGCTACATTAAGACGGGTGCGTACCTTAGCTGCCACAAGGTAATGGTCCGAATCGATATTCGCTCCCCAGATCGATCAGACGTCTAAAACACTGGATGAATGCCGTACGTCTATAACAACATGATCATTTTAATTTCTCGTTGTTCGATCGGGAGAAATCCAAGGGGCCTTGTGTATATCGAGATGCTGGTGCTACTAACTACCATGTTTTTTGCTACCGCGAAGTCAATCAACCTCATACCGTTGTCTGATGTTTCTTCATGGAGGCTGAATTTTCTGACGGTGGGGCCAAAGATATTTTTCCTTCCGATTTTTGCATTAAAATCTCCTAGCAGAATTTTAATGTCATGACCAGGGCAACGATCATATGCTGTTTCTAGGCGCTCGTAAAATATGTCTTTGGTCTGTTCATCTTATCTTCTGATGTAGAAGAACTTCGCTTTTATACGAATTATAGCAATTCGCTCATCTACTGGAGTAAATCTGGAGACGAGGTCTTTTAGTCTCCTGTTAGCCATAAATCCGCAGCCAAATTCATGTAGCGTTTTATGGCAGCTATAATACACGGCGTAATCATCTGATTTACTTAAGCCAGTCCCTTTCCATCGCATTTCCTGTAAGGAAATAATATCGGCTTTGTACTTCTTGAGTATATCCGCCAAAGCGAACACTGCGCCTGTTTTGTACAACGTGCGCACATTCCAAGTGCAGATTCGCAAATCGTGGTCCTTTATACGTTTGCAAGGGTCGTCAACATTAGGGGGGTTTGGTTTTCTTTTTCTTTGCTTTTTCATAGTAGGTTGGGTTTTCCGAGAGTGGGTAACTAATCCGACGCCTCAACCCATTTTTTACAGTTCTTATGGGTGAACTCGCGGCACATATCAGCTCACTATTTCAACGGGTGAAATAGCTTCCCCAGATGGCACCGCGGGGAGGTCAGTGTCCACAATTGAGATGAAAGAGGGACCAATATAAGCCTGGGCTTCGCCATGTTGAAGCCTATCAGAGCCGTTGCTTGGTATCTATCATCCCTTACGCCATCCCCGACTTATGTCTTTAAGACTTGTAAAAATCGGTTCAGATATATCTCCCATGTATATTTTCGTCCGTATTTGTTTAAATGGTGCACCGAGGAGCCTATGTTTCCTTCATATACACCAAATTTATCAGCGGGTATGTAATTTAGCCTAGAATGTTTTTTGGCTAGTTTGAAGTCAGTTATATAGCTTCCATATATAGTTTAGTCCGATTTTATATAAATGGTGCACGATAGATCCTGTTCGATTCGCACGATATTTTGTTTAGCCTACTGCATTGAGTCTTGAAAGACGTGTGTTAATTTTAGGTGAAGTCTGTTCAGGTTTAGATATAGCTCCCATATAGATTTTCATCCAATTTCATTTAAATGGTGTACCTAATAACTACTGTTTGTCCGTTTGGAACCAATTTGTGCACAACCTACCAATTTCAACCTACAATAACGTGTATTGGAATTTGTAAAATATATTAATATGTAGACATTGCCCACTGTAGTTTCATCTCACTCCAAATAGTAAACATTTCTCCGATCGAGATGAAATTGCAATTTTAGTATATTTCAGAATCTGTATGAGATATTGTACATGGTGAAGGGTATTATATAGTCGGCCCCATCCGACTTTTGAACTTTCCTTGTTGGTTTTCATTCTAATGGGCAATATAATTATTTATTGAACTATTACAATGTTTTCAGTTCAAAACTAATTTATATACTTCCCCTCTTGAGGTTCAGTTTTATAATCTTCAGAACCTACCATTAGAACATAATAACGAAAATAATATACACAAATTCAGCTAGACATCGTTAACGGCCATTTTAAGCCTGGTGACAATGTCACTCAATTTTGTATAAAATTTATATTCAAGCCATTTTTCATGCAGCATTGCATGTTATGATGTAATATTGTTTCAAAAACTGAAAATTTCACATACCCACTACTTGATGTAATGGCATAATAAAAATTTTGTTATTTTTTTATTATTAAATTCTCCATGAATTGCCAAAAGGCAGTAAAATGTTAAGTTGTAAAAAAGCACGAAAAACAAATATTCATGTTCACACACACCTTCGCTTTGAGGTCGAACAAAGTTGCAAAAATATTTATTGTTAGTATTGCAGTTGTGGCAGTTTCTGCCACTGCTAACTACCACCCAGCCAATTTTGTGGCAGAGATTTGTTTCGGGAAAGAAAAGGCAGAAAGAGAAATAAATACGATTTTCAGCAAATAAATCGAAATGTCAATTTTGGAATTTATTGCAATTTACACAATGATTTATGGTTGTGTTTACCAACAACAACAACAACAAAAGCAGTATCTGAGGAAACTGGAGGATAAAACAAAAGAAGCAAATACGACAACAACAATGTCAAACTGCAACAAAAATAGTTTTTTTTTGTTTTTGGCTGTTCAATGCCTAGACATTTTTTGGTGGCATTTGAAAATGTTGTAATAACAACAAAATTTTCGTTTGCTGCATCACAAAATTACAAGAAAATATTTAAATGTTATTGAAGTTTTTTGTTTTGTTGTTTTTTGTATAACACTAAAAATTGATTATCTTCAATTACAAAATTTTGGGGGTTTTCGGGTTTCGAAAACAATACCCACAAATCGACACAACCCTTTAAGCTTTGTTATTTTCGTCAAAAACAGTTGCAACACCACCCGGTAATTTGTGGCTACCTTTTGGACAACATCTGTTTCGAACAACAGCTACGTATGTTACAACCAATCAATTTGCTGTAGACCGCGGTAGTTGAATCTGACATGCATTAGATGAATTTGTATGGTTTTACATAAATTCTCAACAACAACTGCCTAATTTTCTCCATTTCGTATGCATTTGTGCGTTTTGTTAATAAAAATTTATTTGTCATGGGGTTATGTAATTTGGTTGAGAGATAATTTAAACACGGGTAAAATTGGAGGTAATTATTCACAAGTAAGGTAATTAGTTACAAATTGTATGTTGCTAGCAAAAACGTCGATAAGTTCGGCCAGGACATTTTTAATTGAAAGATTTGGTTATAAACGAGGTACCTATTAAGAACTCAAAATACTAAATTACAGCCAATTCGGTGGAAACATACGATCAAAACCCCCAAAATACTGAAAATTACGAGGTACCGTTATATGGGGGCTAACAGAAAAAGTGGACCTATACTAATAATTTCAGTGAATTAAGTAGAAAAAAAGCGCTGAAGAATCCCAAAATACCGAGCTATGCCTAAACGTGGACCGATATATCCCATCTTCGGCTTGACCTGCCTGTAGACAAAAGACAAGCCTATGCAAAATTTCAGCAACCTATCTCAGTTCCTTCAGAAGAAAGCGTGATTATAACAGACGGACGGACATGGCTAGATCGTCTTAGAATTTTACCCTGATCAAGAATATATATACTTTATAGGGTCGGAAATGAATATTTCGATTATTTACAAACGGAATGACAAAATTAATATACCCTACATACTATGGTGGAGGGTATAAAAAGTATATGTAAATTTATGAGGGACCTTTAAAAGGTGGACTATCCTGAAAAAAGGAACAATATTGATACTTTCCGGTAGGATGATTTTACATCCAATGATAATCCAAAATACTAAACTATGAGTAATTTGTCTGAAACTCGTAGGCAAACTCCCAAAAATACCTAATAATTGTGATACCGATGAATAGGCCTATCGTAAGAATATGACCAATATTGATAAGTTTTTGGTAGGAAGATGTGTTACCCAATGAAAATTCTACATATCATATTACAGCCGATTTGGTTTAAAAACATGTCGAAAATCTCCACAATATTTAATAAATGATAGTGCCGTTATATGAAGACTATTCTAAAAAATAAAACAATATTAATAATTTTGTAATGGGAGATTTGCTATCCAGCGGAACTCAAATACCGAATTACAGTCAATTCCGTATGGGGAGGGTATAAAAACAAAAATTGAAGTTACAGGCACTTCGGTTGAAAAATGCTGCCAAGTCCTTTAAAAATTAGTACTACATACAAAATATTGTCCAATATTCAAAATTCAACGATGGCTTTCATGCTCTGAAAAATCGAACTGTCCACTCACTCGATTATGACTAGTTTTGCATTCCATTGTCATTTCAGACAATCTTACCGACCCAGCATTGGTGTTACAAAATTCACCTACGCATTTTCCAAATTATATCGATATAAATGCTAAAGACAATATTCGAGGGCAGTTCGGAAACTTCCATCTCTGTTATGAACACATATTAAATTTTGCTTTGATCTGACAACTCCTTCATGTTGAAACATATAGAGACGCATCTGCAATTTTTAAAATTAGAAAAATTATAAATGCGTGCTGTCATTAAATATTTACATAAAAAAGGTTTATCGGGACAGGATGAATCTGGGGCGTTTTACTTCAAAGGAAGATAAAATTACAGTTGAATACAACTATTTCGAAGACCTTGAGGAAAACTATTTCAATCAAGGGATAGACATGCTAGAGAAGAGTTGAAATTGCAGGAGATTATATTGAACAATAAAACAGTTTTTGAAGAACTAACTATTCTCTTTCATTGATAGCCAGAACGATGTAGAGGCATGTAAAACAAACAATTAATAAAAAATGCGTCCCATTCGAATGTCACAGTTCTAGAAGGCGAAATTCATTTCCGACAAGGTTGCTAATGTTATAAATGTCATGGTGAGCGAACATGGCATATAGGAGAAAGTGAAATTCTGGTGGAGTTTAGAAAATAGAAACTATTTTATAATAATAGCTTTTCAGCGTCCAAACAGTAATAATATCAGAAGCGGAATGAGGTCATGATGGAAGCCTGTGTTGTCAATGGTTACTGCTGTAGAATGAAAGTTGTTTGCTCTTTGTATATTCGGGTTAATCAATTCATGGACAAGTGCAGGGCATTAGCTGTGACTGACCTCAGTGCAGAAAAAGTGCGAAATATCTGGTTACCCAGAAAAAATACTAGATCCTAGATCGTTTGCAGTCAAACTTCCTCCTATCTATGACTGAAAAATTTTGAAATAGGGTATGATTTACGATTAGCTTTCTACGAGGGATACTATAAAATGTACTCGTATCGTGTAGTAGAGGACAAAACATATTTAGGTGGAAGTCATATCGCTACTATAGAAATGTAATGGAAATTCTTACCTAGAATTCCACGGCAAAGCAGAGTTCGCCGATAGTTGCGTCCTCTGTTAACTGCCATAGAATAGACAGAGTTTAGAAAAAACAAAAAACGGTACATCCTCCTGTAATGAAAATAAAATATAAATTATAATAAATAACAAAAACAAATTTTATGTCGACAATAAAATGGTTCAATCTGGACGGGCCCGATCAACTTAGGGTTATGTGATAGATGTTCTTATTGCATATTGGTGGTGCTATATTGGTGATATTCATATAGAATTAAAAATAAACTCCTTAACTCGGAAATATATGCACAATCGTGTCAATCGGGGTCTTCTATGCACCATTTATATAAAATCGAAAGAAAAAATATATGTATAAGATGTACAGTACGTAAATCTGTATTCGTACACCCAATAAAAATAAAAATTAAGAATTTACGAAGTATTCAATCCAATAAGCAAAATTTTCAAAATTTTGTATAGATTTTTTTTTTAAGGAGGAAAAACATACTTATGTATACCAAATTCATTATTCAGCCGATAGATGGCGTGGATTTCATAAAAACCTTATTTTTGTTAGACGCTTAGACTTGTAATGAACAATTTTAGCGTTAAAGCCATTTTCAGGTCCTTCAACTTTCTGATGATATTATATTTCCACTTTTTCTTCAAATATGACCAACAAATCTTATTAGGATTACGATTTGGGCTTTAATGGGGATGCTTTGAGGCGTTTGGGAAATTTATAAAGGATCCAAAGTCTGGAATCTGGGGCAGTACTTTTGGATCATTATTATGTTGAACGATATAGCGATATCCCCATTATGACTGCAGTTTGATTCATGTTTAGGTTGAAATTGTTTATATAGTACTTTGCTGCAATGACGCCATCTACAAAACGGAGATTTTCGTCAACTTTTTATACTCTTAGATTTATGTCTAACACGGATACATACATTTCGTTTCAGATAATCTAGAGTCAATTTAGCTAGTGCTCACGATAACCCTAGAAGGAAGTAATCGATTTCGTTTAAACTTTGCACATCGTAATATTTCATCCAAACTAAATTCAAATTCGAAGATGGATAATATTGGTCCATTCCTTCTGATAACTTTCCAACAAAATTGTCAAAATTTTACAGAAAATTATAAAAAAGTGACCAATTTAAACCAAACTTTGCAAAAACCTATTATCATTACCAAGTCCGCTCCTTCTAGTACCTAAAATACCATGCGGGCTAATATTACCATGCCTGTAAAATGTTGGAAAATGGGACTTGTTGGTTCACGCTTTCCAGTACCTCCTCCACATAGGGTAATTTTTTTTAAATCTCATATGGAGCAAACGGAATATTCAATGTCATCCAAACTTTGCACATGGTAATATATTTACCATACATAGATCAAGTTTGAATATGGGACCCATTGGTCCATTCCTTTTGGTACATCCCCCACAAACATTCTACAAAACTGTAAATTTAAGTTTAAGTGAATTGAATAACTGATCTAATTCATGTGGAAACATCGTAATATTTTACAAAACCTACCTTAAATCCGATGATGGGGTCTATAGGGCAACCTTTTCTGGTACCTCAGTAACTGTTTTAACATTTTCCCAAAAGTTACAGTCCTTATTTTTAGCATAATTTTCGCGTCTATTTGTCGAACATTAGGTCTGTGTTACGTATTTATGTGAATTCGGATGAAAATATGTATATGGAAGCTACATCTAAATTTTGAACCGATCCAAATCTGAAACGATGTTTACCAAATTCAATAGAGTTCGTCCTTGGACTGGTTCGAACTGGTTATGCCCATCATAAAAATACTGACATTTACTATGACAACTCCGTTTGGGAACCACTACAAAATGCGGTTTAAACCTAAAAATGACGCAAATGGTTTGTTTCAGTATTCACAAGGTATGTGAAAAAGTCACTGCAGCTCCTTTCGTAGGCTTTTAAAATTATGTTAATTTAGTATAGTATAGTTTACATATCAGAGGTTTCATACTAAATTAATAACCCTCCATCTCCGGGCGGCGGGATTTTATATCTTTGTGTATACCAGTACGTATATGAATTTAAATGTTTTGCCTGATTATTTGCCGTTGCACAAAATGATTTGCTACCGCATTAGACGAAAAAAAACTTTTTCATGAAAGATTGTTAGCGTTGCCGGCGTGGCTGCTTGTCTGTAATTGGTCTGTTGTTGTTTTCAACATTTCTCGGCTAAGAAAATTCATTGAAGTTGTGGTGTTTCTTGGCGTTTAACAGCCAATTTTGATATTTCTTCTAAACAACATCAGCATATTTTTTATTATTGGCTGCCTTAAACGGAAATTAACATATTAACATGTCTATGCATGTTTATGGTTAGTTACATTGAGTCGAAGTATCAAGTAAGTGTACATATGGTGGGTAAGTAGTTAGCTACCATGTCGGTCGGTCGGTATGTCTGCTAAAGGTCCAAGCGAAAGAAACTGATTTGCTTAGAAAAAAGTAAAAAAAAAAAAAAACAGTTAAATTGCTTATTACCACACATAACGAGTACTTTGGTTATTTTTTTTCTATTTTTCGAATCGCACAAATGAGAATGAATGAATAATCAATGCTTGAGTTGGTAATTGATGTTGGAAACGATTTATTAACAGGAATACAGTGGTGGTGGAATATTAGAGGTGGGATTTATTACGAGACTATAATTAGAGCATTTATGTTAAGTCCTTTTTTTTAAATGTGAAAAAATTTATATTGATAGATATATAGTAGTTTATAAAAAAATAAATCTACTGAATGCCGAACTTTTTTATTGAAAAATCCCCTAAAATTATATGCTGCGGCGTTTGTAACCAAGGGAATGCAGAGCTCTTCTCCAAATTGTAGTGAGAACATTTCGATGTGGATTTATTTCGTTTTCAAATTCCAATAATTTCTCCAAAATGTAGTCTTATGTACCCCAATTTTCGCCTCAGCTAAGTCACTGTTTTAACATTTTTATTCTAAACGTCGCATTCAATCCTTATTGTAAGACTATATGTTATCCATAATATTTCTTTGTTTTTTGTTTCTATTGCAGGGCGTATTGTTGTTGAAATGTTTGCCGCTTTTCAGTTAGTTAAATAAATTAAATGCATGCACAAAACTGTGATTAAATATTTTCCATTGTTTTCACAAAACATTGTTTTCACTGCCGAAACAAAATCCTGATCTCTTTGGTTTCTTTGTTTTTTGGTTTATCACCAAAAAAAAAAAAACATAAACCTCAATTAAAATTTTTGGTAATATTTGCATATAAATTTCATATTGTTATGAATAGTTGTTCATAAAAAATGTAACTAACTAAAATTTTTTGGTTTGTAATACCTATTGCTTTGCATTAATCAACGGTTTTTGTTTGAACAAAACAGATTTGAAATACAGTTCGCTGTGGATCAATTATGGTCATAAAGTAGTAAACTACCAACTCAAATTATTAGAGAATTGCACAATAAAAATTGACTATTAAAAAGAACAAGGGCACCATATACTGGTACTGAGCATATTATAAGGCACTGACCTTCAAGTGTAAGTAAATAAATATTATTGAATAAAGCTTAGACCTCCAGAAAGAACACTACGAAAAAATGTGGAACTCAAGACAATTTTTTTTAATTAATAAAAATAAGTAAACCCATCAGTTCGACCGGACTGAATCTGTTACCCATGAATTGGGCATTCAAAATACCTATAATCTATCGAAAGTTTTATGTAGGGGCTATGCCATAGTAAATTTTTAGAAAAAAAAAACGAAATATTAAGCTATCTCGAAAATACTGAAAATGACCCATGACGGGACTATGTAGAAACCTGGACTTTTATTGAAAATGTTTTGTGAAGAATAAGCTCCCGAATAACAGATTATATCCACTTTGTAATTTTAAAATATAATTACTTGCGCCTAGGATTAATCAAAATACCTATTATTGGGCTGCACCTTTACCTGGGGACTGTGCCCAAAAATCAACCGATATTTATACATTTTGATAAGAATATTTACCACCAGATAAAACTTCAAAATATTAATTTTACTTACAGTCGAAATTGTCATTAAAAGCAATATCAAATAAATCGCAAACTTTTTTCGGGTCGGTGGATTAGTCCACTTCGATGCAGTTCTGGAATTTCAGCTTTGAGTACTAAAATCAATAGAATCAATCAGAGAGAATCAGGTCTAGTGAATATGATGGCTGAGACATCCGAGTACAGGCAACAATGACAGGTTACAAGTTTCTTTGTTCTTCTCGAATACCGCTATGGGCCAGATATTTAATTTTTTGGCTATAATTATAGCAAAGGGTTTATGAAATAAATAAATGACAAGGTAAGGGGTTCGTGGAAGCTGATTACGATTCTGCAGAAAAAACGTAAACATTAAATGGGGTGAATCGAAAACGACGGTTAATATTTTTAAAAATTGAATAAATCAAATTATTTTTGAACACGTCTTGTAGAGCTATGGCCACTAATTACAAATGTTAAATAAGATATTGAAAATTAAATAAAATGAATCCAAAATTGCGGATAAAACATAAGAAAGAAACAGTAAGGAAAGTAGTAAAGTCGGACGGGCCGACTTTGTGTATATTCAACAGATGAATCCTAACAGACGTCGCATTTTTATAGGACCAGAAAAATGAAATTGGATCCATAAACATGTCATTATGCAACCGATACTAAGTCTTTCATTTGGTCAGATATAGAAGCTATATCTAAATATGAACCAACTTCAAGAAACTTAACACACATAATTCTAGACTTAATTCATTACGCTGTGGCAAATTTCGTGAAAACCGAAAGATATATAGGACCTTTACATTAAATCGGACGAAAATTTATATGGGAGCTATATCTAAATCTGAAGCGATTTTCAGGAAACTTGACACACATAATTCTAGACCTAATTCATTACGCTGTGCCAAATTTCGTGCAAATCGAAAGATATATAGGGACTTTGGTGGAACATTTACATTAAATCGGACCGGACCGATTTTCCCAATTTCAATAGGGTTCGTCCTTGGGCCAAATAAGTGACATATGCCAATATTTCCCATCCAATAAATATTCAAAATATTAAATTAAAGCCAATTTGGTTGAAAATGCAGACAAAGTCTCCAAAACCAACATTAGGGGTACCGTTATATGGGTGCTACCCCAAATAGTTGCAAGAATATATGCTACATAATACGAACTTAAAATACCAAATTACTGTCAGCATGGTTGAAGGTGAGATTTTATCATCATCATGTAATGTTAGTAACTTTCAAATTAAATTGTTATAACCTACACAACTATATTGCCAGGGTATTATAGCTTTGTGTGGCCCCATTAGTTTATGGCCCCGATCGTCATATCTCGACTAACTGAGTCGATTTAGACATATGTGTTATGGCTTTATCGGCACGAAGAACGAGTTCCGGCCAAAGAAACCCCATATTGTAATGATACGTTAAAATTTTTATCTTTTTCCCTGGTCACTCCAGAATCCACAATTACGACCCGAAAATCACGAAATTTTACAAAGAGAAAGGTGTCTGACCAAAGAGAAAGCATGGATATTTCGATAAAGATCGGCCGATGTCAACCAAGCTATGTTCAATCTATTATCTTTACCAAGTCTTGATCAAGCCCGAAGATGGGACTCCTTCTGGTACCTCCCACCAAAGTCAACATTTTTAATATTTATAAATTCAATATCAGGCAATGGAATGTCGAATTTGAACCAAACTTTGCAGAACCTAGCTTATATGAAGTCCGAAGTTTGGACCCGTCGGTGTTATCCTCCTGCTACCTCCCCAAAAGGGGGTCAAACTTTAAAATTTTATTTGAAGCGAATTGACTAACCGATTTGATCTACATTAAATCAGAAACCTCTTTGGTAAAGACATCCGAAGACCTTCGTAAATCATAGTCTGAGGATATATATCGGTCTTCAACGCCGAATAACACTTTTTTACTCCTTACTTTAAGCGATATCCAATAAAGAGCAGAACTTTTTTCGAGACTTTTGGATAAGTTTGTTATAACATATATGTCGTCATAAACGATTTCGACTACTTTTGCGGTTTTAAATTCGACGCAGTTTCGGAAATTAGTTTTAGTGCATATGGCGAACGAGGCAACAATCAATTGACCAAAATTGAAAGACAGACAACAATAGCAGGGGATGAATATTTCGATATCCTTCTTTGAAAACAGTTGTCCCTGAAGTGACTTATGCCTTACTAAAAATAATCAACCTTTTAGGGAAGCGCCCATATAACAAAGATCGGTATTTTGGGGATCTTGAGCATGTGATTCAACCAATATAGGAACAATTTCATATTTGGGTATATTGAGTATAAAATATCCCCACCAAAATTATCAAAATTGACCCATGTTTCCGGTTAGCCCCCATATAATGGCAACTCCATAATTCGTCAAATTTTAACCGAATTGGCTCTAATTTGATTTTTAGGTTATCATGGGGTGTCAAATCGTTCTACTAAACATGATCAATATCGGTTCATTTTTTTTTTTTTTGGTTTCCCCGATATTACGCTACATCCACAATTTTGGGGAGCTTGGATACGTGCTACAACCAAATTAGTTGATCATTTTATATTTAAGATTCTCGTTGAGTAGAAAATCTTTCAACCAAAAATGACCAATATTGCCCCCCATATAATGGTATAATGGAGTGTCAAATGTTCTTAACAACAATTACGAATTTCAGTTTACGGTTAAGACTTTAACCGCAGTGTCCAACGGATAGGGCTTTTATTTTGTATAAAAGGTTCTTATAACCTCTCTCAGGGAGATTACTATAATTTGACATATCGGATTCCTGGTGAATAAAAAATTGTAGCCTGTATCGTGTTTACCAATTGTAATGGACAGACGGAAGGACGGACACACATGTCTAGATCGACTCAGCTGGTCGAGATATTACGATCGGTATACTTAAAGGCGTTAGAAACTCTTCGGGCTGCACAAAGCTATAATACCCTGACAACATAGTTGTATAGGGTATAAAAAGTCATGCTTAAATTTTCCAACTAGAGTGTCTGTAATTTGGAACACTATATCTTCGGAGCATGAACAACCTACTACCACATAATTATATAAATGCCCCGATCAAATTTTTAATGCGCCCCCGTTTTGGAGTTCGGCCGAATTATTGCCAAGTTATAGTCGCTTTGATGAAAAATTCGGTTAAAACCTTCAAAATATCTATTCGTGGGAGCTCCGTCGAATATTTCGATGTTTTGCAATCGAAATGACAAACATAGATATTACTATATTTCAAGATACCGATTACTTCAGATGTCTTGTGTTCTAGATACGCCAACAAAATCTTATTTATCAACACATTTCTTTGACTTAATCATGCGTTAATACTACCCACTACCTTCTAACTGTCGCCTTTCCTAATTTGTCATCATTAACAATATTAATTATCATAATTAAACAGCAGATAATAAAAATAATCTCATTTGCGAACTGCAGGAACTGATTCCAGCGATGTGATTGTCACTATCTAACCAATTATCGTTCGTATGGCAATTATTTGCTCAATCATGGTTAAAGTAATTTATTTAAATTCATTTTTAATTTTCTTCATTAACGGCAGCAACAACGACGACTACTGGCCATAGAAATGACAGCGAAGGCAACAACAAAAATATGACTGCGACAACGACATTGTCATTTAAAGTGCAATAAACTATAATTGGCCATAAATGTTCATCAGAGTGGTGAGCGGGCGATTTGCATGCACTCGATCGACGGCGACTATCCATTACGAAGTCCGAATTGACAAAATGCAAAGCAAGAAAAAATTGAAAAAAATAATGGTGTGTGTTGTGCTGCTGGGTTGGTGGTGTGGCACTGCTGTACTTGAGACGACTTCATCAAAATGACCATATCTGTGAGCCAATAAATTAGTCAATGTTCAAATGTGGCATTCACTTGATCATTTGCAGAATTGTTCACTTATTCGGTCGTCGACAATGGTGAATTAAATGTGAATAGTAGTCTCAGTCTTTTCAGTGTATTTATGGCAATGTTGATGTCTATATTTAAATGTGATTTCAATGTTTTCATTGTAAATTTTATTCTATGCTTAAGAATTGTTGGAATTTTATTTATTTGTTATTGAATACATGTAGAACTATTGTAAATGATGAGGATGATGAAATCAATTATGACACACAACATAATACAAATTTACAAGGCATGGATTTTTAAAGAATATTTTTTCAAAGGCCATCCATACAAGGAGTGGATTTTTTTTCAAGGGTCATACAATGCGTAGATTTGTTCAAGGGTCATTCATACAAGGCGTGGATTTGTTCAAGGGTCATTCATACAAGGCGTGGATTTTTTAAAGAATATTTTTTCAAGGAGCATTCATACAAGGCATGGATTTTTTAAAGAATATTTATTCAAGGGTCATTCATACAAGCAGTGGATTTTTTAAGAAAATTTTTTTCAAGGGTCATTCAAACAAGGCGTGGATGTTTGAAGAAGATTTTTTTCAAGGGTCATTCAAAAAAGGCGTGGATTTTTTAAGAAGATATTCTTCAAATAAGACCTTTTAAGGAAGACTTTTTTCAAGGGTCATTCATACAAGGCGTGGATTTTTTAAAGAAGACTTTTTTCAAGAGTTATGAATGACTTTTGAAAAAAGTCATCTTTAAAAGGCGTGGATTTTTTAAAGAAGACTTTTTCAAGAGTTATGAATGACTCTTGAAAAAAGTCATCTTTAAAAGGCGTGGATTTTTTAATGATTAATTTTTCAAGGGTCATTCATACAAGGCGTGGATTTTTTAAAGATTCATTTTTCAAGGGTCATTCATACAAGGCGTGGATTTTTTAAAGATTTATTTTTCAAGGGTCATTCATACAAGGCGTGGATTTTTTAAAGATTTATTTTTCAAGGGTCATTCATACAAGGCGTGGATTTTTTAAAGATTAATTTTTCAAGGGTCATTCACACAAGGCGTGGATTTTTTAAAGATTCATTTTTCAAGGGTCATTCATACAAGGCGTGGATTTTTAAGGTTTAATTTTTCAAGGGTCATTTATACAAGGCATGGATTTTTGAGGTTCTGTCGTATTTTGCATCTAATCCAACTTCAACCATATGGCGTCATGGAACAATAACATTAAATTCAAAATTCTTTGTGTCGCCATAAAGTCGTCCATTGCAGTACAGCAATGTTAAAACGTCAATAGATCATGTCGACAACATTAGAGATTGTTTGTGTGATGTGTTCATGTAGTGTGAAATGATTTCTAAACTTAATTTCACATTTCAAATAAAAAAATAAACAAAAAGAAAATGAAAGAACAAAAGACAATTGCGAACAACTTCCGTCATTTCGGTTAATGTTTAATTTCAAAACTCATTAAACGGCAGAAAAAAATCTGTTGTTTACGATTAACAAAAAATACAACAAAAACAAAACTAAAGCTAAATTACTAAACCGTTATGACATAATGTACAAAAGCTAAAACAATATCGAGACCGAAAATAAAAAAATACAAAAGAAAAAAACGCATGCATGTGTACAAAATAACATTATTTGAACAAAAAAATGAAACAAAACACTACAATAATGGATAGAAAAATTATATCACTAAAAATTATTCGTTGAATTTTTAGAGTGCAACAGTAAACAAAAAATTAAAAAATGTATTTGTCACATAAACCCATACACTGCAACTAATAGTCGCAACACAATAATCCGTTAGTAACAACCATAGAGAAAAATCTACAACATAAACGTACCGTACAAAGCTATCAAAAAACTTAAGTTTAATTATATAAACCACACATACGAGTATAAAAATAATGTCAGGAGATATTAAAACAAATTCATATCAACCATAAAAGTGCATGAGCCAAATATAAAAAAAAAAACACGAAAATATGTGTCAGTGTTTTATTTAGGCGATATTAAAAAAATTAGCGAACTGTAAAAAGTACCTAACATGTTTTCGAAGCATTAAATGCAATGAGTTCCGCGTTTTCCAAATGGAATGTGTGTGTGTGCTTTTATGGGTAATATTTGTGAAAATGGTCCATAAATGACAATATCCTAAATATGAATTTAATAGTTTATATCTCTAAAGATAGAAATACGCTATTAAAACTTGGAGAAGTTGTCAAGTACACTGGATCTGGGTATTCTGATATCTAATGAAAAGTGGCGTTGAAAAGCGCACGTGGATTACTTTAAAATATATTGACATACACAATATTAATAAGTGAATAAAGCGTTAAGTTCGTCCGGACCGAACTTTGTATAGTGGAGGGTATAGGAATACTGACAGATACATGAAATGAAAATATAGGGAACATACGAAAAAGTAGACATTTAATGACAATTCTACCAATCGATTGTTGTATAAATTAAATACAAATTCCAGCAATTTCAATGGGTTTTTTTTTCTTAAAATCTCCAAAGTACGAATTTCCAAAAATACCTCAGTCATGCACATCAACAATAACCTTAAATCAACATTTAAAGATTCCAGCTCTCTCCGTTCACCAACAAATTTAGTGCCATTTATTACTTTTCGTAGGCGTAAGTACAAATTTCTAAAACTGTCTCAATTCCACCTGAAACAGTAAATTTATTCATACATTTCAGAGTAAAAGCCCTATCCGTTCACATAGATTTAAATTGTACCATATATTTATTTATTTATGAGTTCGAATTTGCAACACAAATCCTCAATCCTTTGCTATAAGAGTAATTTTATTTTCAAATCCATCCATCCCTATCCTTTCACTCAAATCTAAATTGTACTAAACTTAGTACCATTTAGTACACATAATTACGCAATTTTAAAACTACCTCCATGTCTCATCCAACATCAACCATTAGTTAAAATTTTAGGTTTCAAGCTCTCTCCGTTCAACCAAAACCAAATTGTGCCGTTTAGTACTTTTCGTACACATAAATACGAGTTTCCAAACATGTCTCTATAGCTCAATCTTCAACGGAAATCTCAATTCCAAATTTTCAGTACTATCCTTCCAAGCAAAACCCAAATTGTACTAAATTTAGTGTCATATAGAACCTTTCGTACCAATAAATACGAATTTCATAATCAGTCCTATACTCCAACAATCATTTTAATTCCCAATTCGAAGACTCCAGCTCTATCTATTCACATAAATCCATCTTGCACCAAATTTAGTACCATTTAGTACTTTTCGTACAAATAATTTCGATTTTTTAAAGCTACCTCAATCCTTACTCCAATAGTAGCCCCGATTCCTATTATCAGGATTCCATCTGTACACACTCAACTGAATTCAAATAGTACCAAATTTAGTACCATTTTGTACTTTTAATACACTTCCCATCAGTGACCCACATGCCAAATTTCAGAATTCTAGCTCCTCACGTTCGCCTAATACAAAGGATACCATATTTGGTACATTTTAGTACTTTTCTACCCTTCTAGTTCGAATTTCCAAAAACACAGCCTTATCTCACGCCTACACACCAACAACAACCCTTACTCAAAATTTCAAGCTTCTAGCTTTAGCCGTTTGGTCTGGGCGATGATCTGTCAATCACACACTCACTCGCTTAACACTCAGCTCTTTTATACATTAAGTTAATTTTAAGTGGAGAACCTTAAGAACCCTAATATGCAGAAAATTGGGGGTACCATTATATGGGGGTTGCCAGAAAAAGTGGACCTATATTTATAATTTTTAGTGGAGAAATGTAGTACCCAATAAGAAACCAATGTACCAAATTTCAGCGAATTCGGTTGAAAAACGCACTCAAGAACACCAAACAACGAAAATTGGGGGTACCCTTATATGGGAACCATGAGCAGATATAGCCCATCTTAGAACTTAACCCACCTGCAAACAAAAGACTCAATGCAAAATTTTGGCGATCATTTAGACGCTAGAGTGATTACCACAGACAGACGGACATGCTTAGATCTTCACAGAATTTTACGCTGATCAAGAATATAAATATATGGGTCGGAAATGATTATTTCAATGAGTTACAAACGGAAAACCAAAATTAATATTCCCTCCATACTATGGTGGAGGGCATAAAAAGTGTTCTCTGGAGAAATAGTTTAGCCATCATGATCCCGGAATGCAAAATATCAACTACTTCGTAATGATAAAAAAATATAGGCCCTCTGGCTGAAAATGCAATAGGGAACATAAAACCAGTGAGCGGAGCAGTATAGTATATAGGACGGGACCTACCCTTCACAACCATCACGAAAATCTTACTTTCTGCGGTTCTATATTTTGAGCCTGGGCATATTTCGCGATATTTGAACCCGATGATTATAGGTCAACAGCTTCACAGCTGAATATTTACGCCATAAAATAAAAATTTGGTCACTTTAGGTTTTTTGTTGATTTGACCCACAGAACATTGACCGATCATCAGCTAAACAGACGTTCTAAGTATTTGGTCAACTGCATATAATAATAAAGGCCGACTAGAAAATATGACAAAAGTAAAGTTGTTAGTTCATTGCACCCTCTAATAATCATCTCAACATTACCGGCAATTATAGGCGTCGTCCTTGACCATAAGCGGAACTTCATGTAAAATGTCAAAGCGATCAGCGCAACATGTCTGTCATCTAGAGTATAGTAATGCTAAGCAATATCATAACACATAGACGTAGAACTCCTAATATTTACGTAGAACTCCCAAATCCGAGTACATACAACAATGTAATTGATATAAATTTAAAGGTCAACTACTCCTCTTTGAAATAGAAATTTTGTAATGTTTCACACAAAAGTCAGGATCCATTTCACCGATCTTCATGATAACAGATATGCTAATCTTTCGTGGTGTTCAGGTCATAATTGTGACCTCTAGAGCGATCAGACCCATTTCATTCCTAAATATTAAAGGATTAGTACCAAAAACAATAGAGGTCTTCTTTAATTAGAACCTACATGCAAAATTTCTTCACGATTGGTCCATAACTGTGGCCTGTATCGTGTACCAATTATAATGGATAGACGGTCACACATGTCTAGATCAACTCAGCTAGTCGAGAATTGATGGTTCTAAGACCAATATTACAAACTTTTGGGGCTGCACAAATCAATAATACCCTAACAACATGGTTGAGTAGGGTATAAATACATACCTATAAAAGAGCTGGACATTTATATGGGAATCAAACCCAAAGATCCATAGATAGTTACAATTTATGTACATATAATAACAGAAATTATAGGGTAGCGTTATATGGGAACTAATCGTACTAGTAAGAAATATTTGCCAAAATTACATAGAATTCTTTTGGGGGCTACTTAAAATTTAACCTTATATTTTTTTGAGCATAGGGCTTCCACAAAGTATCGTCATTTAACATGTTATTTATTGTGTTAGTTTGTTTTTATTTCTGCTAATTAATAATATAATTTCTAATAATTATATGCTGTAGCATGTCCTAGGAGATGGGGCTGACATCTATCGTTGCATAGAAATAAAACTTCTTTAAGTATGGTGCAGTGTTTGGGTTCCTTGCTTAATTTTTTTTTATGCAATTTTCCTCTGGTTAGCTCAATATCCCATCTTTCCTATTTTTGTGTTATCCTCATTCCGATGGAATTCAAACCTAAACCCATCGATTTGTATCCAGGCATACTATCCTCTGATTTTATCAAAATAATCCACTATAAACGCACGTTATGCTATCTGACAATCCTCGCAAAATTTGGCACATAGTTCAATTGTGGTTTATGGCATTGAAATATGACCCAAAATAATAAATGTACAGATAATGTATAGATTACGCCCTGGTATATACGTTTTTGATATGTAGGGTATACCCCTAATTTATGTATGTTATGATTTTAAGTTTACCCCGAATTTAGATACCTTTACGTTCACGCAGTCCCTCTCGCTATGAAATTAAACTTCTAGCCCATTTCCTGGGGCGTCTTTCTTTCATTGTCCCCGAAATCGAAGAAATTTCATTTTAACATTTTCTTTTCCAACACCATTCACTTATGCCATACACCCACACACAAACAAGCTACAAACATATAGATGATAGTTGTTAAAGAATAATAACTTTGAATTTATTTAAATCACAACCAATAACAATCTGTTTGCCATAATGATCGGCAATGTTTCATTTAGCAGCGATTTGTTGCAATGGTTCGTTGGATAGTGTCCACCACTTGCACTTGCACCAGAAAAAGACTTAAGACAGAAACCTAAAACAACAAAATACAAATGACAAAAATTGTTATTTGGCACTCGTCGCAGTTGTCGTTGGACAACATGGCTAAAAAACCGATCAAAACTTGTGCTCTAGATTTATGTTGGCTGCATGGATTTATGACATGTTGTTATGGTTGTCCCAAAACAACAACTGGAAAACTATGAAACCAAAAAAACCTAACTTACATCGCCGCCAACCATAACCGAATGACATGAACAAAACCAAAAAAAAAAAAAAACTATCTGGCGTTTCGGTTATTGCAAACATGCCGCAGCGGCAGCAGCAGTGGTGTTTCAAAATCGAAATTAATTTTCATAGCTGATAAATCGCATTTGTATTGACTAGTACCGCTCACCACAGATCCAACAGCTGTATCTCGAACCTAAGAATGTGTACCATGTACATATGTCTGCCGACCTGCATGCGACACATACTCTTTAGCCACATCTAACCAACCAACCAATTTTCGATATCTTGAAGTTGCCTTGACAAGGCCGTATAAAATGGTATTTAATAATAATTTCGTTTTTTTTAATAGCCATAAATGCAGCTGCAGACATATCCATCTATGAGCATGGACGCGTAGCCAAGTAGAGTTCCAACCGCAGAAAAAAACAACAGCAGCAACAACAAAAAACATTGCTTTCAGAAAAACACAAATTCGGTAGTGTTAAACGACTCTTTGCACAACATTAACGAAAAATTAATTTTAAATGGCCCAAAAAACAACAAATGCACAAATTGTTGTTATCTGTGCGAAGGTGGTCGCAAAAGGTTTTTGGTTCGGTCGTTTTGTTTCACCGTTTGTCAGCCGTATACAATTTTTTGGCTAATTGGATGCAATTTAAAGATAATGACAGAGAATATATGAAACAAAACAGAAACAGAAAACACACAAATCGCACTGAGAACTAGATCTTTAAGATTAAATAATGACACAGTATGAAGATAATATCTGGCACGGGGTATGAATCATAGATGGCGGTATTTATATTCAAAATTAATTGCCGTTTGAATTTTCGTATAGATAAGGATATGTTGTCAACAGATGTAAAAGAAAACAAAATTGACAGAAATAAATGCGGCTTTTGAGATGTAGTTTCGAATAAATTAAGGCGTGATTCAGTGGGTAGGTTCTGTGTAGAGCCTAAGTTTTCCAAAAATTTCTACGCTATTTCAAAAATTGTATCATCGTGGTTTCAAAAGTAAGGGACTGGAATTCAACATCTTTCAAACTAAGTTGTTAAATCATATCTGTCGGTAACATCGACTGAGACATTTTTACTTGTTTGAACAAAATTTTTTCAGGGATGAATCAAATTTCTCCCTCGGTGTGTATGTTAATCAATTGGGGTTAAATTGGGTATAATGTTATAATTGGGGTTCTGAAAATCATTAAATAATTGAAGAGACAAATTAAATCCAGAAAATGTCACTGTTTGGTGTAAGTGTTCAAACTTTATAATCAAACAAGTATGGAAATTTCTATATCATCTCGATGGAAAAGAACGGAATCGGAGGAAATTTAATATATGATCTACAAATATATTTGAAGTTTCGACTAAATCTGACAAATAATGGTAGTTTGGTGCACCATATACATAAAATCGGAAGAACATACATAAAGAACCTATATCTCAATCTGAAACGCTTTTAACGAAACTCAACACACATCATTCTAGACTCAATCTGAGATGCTGTGCACAATTTTGAGTACATAGAAATAAATATAAGGGCTTTGGTACCCCATTTACATAAAATCTGACGAATATATTATATATGGGAGCTATATATAATTCGGAACCGATTCTATTCATATCCTAAAAAGAAATATCAATCAATCTATATTATATTGTGTATCACAGTCTGGTGTACGACATAACAAATCAGGACTAATTATTTTCTGTATAAAGAAATTCATAGAAATTGTTTCCATGTAGAAAGTCGAAGGAACATCTGTCTAAGATAGAAAAATGACAGGGCCCTCGGGACTACTTTTTCTACAGACTGTTTTTTATACCCCACTGTGGTACAGGGTATTATGTCTTTGTGCATATGTTTGAACAGGCAAAAGGAATCGAGATAGACCCACGGTTGCTTTTGAGAATATGCATAGAATCTCTTTCTGAGTCGATTTACGCATGACCGTCTGTCGTCCGTCCATGTATTTTTGTGAACAAAATACAGGTCGCATTTATGATCCGATTTGGAAGAAATTTGGCACATGTCACTTATTTGGAACAAGGACGAGCCCTATTGAAATTGGAGAAAATCGGTTCAGATTTAGATATAGCTTCGTCCGATTTTAGGTAAATGGTGCACCAAACTCCCAATATTTTTGTCCGATTGATAACATTTTGCGGAGAGTACTGAATTAGGTCTAGATTGATACATGCCAAGTCTTGTTGAAATCGGTTCAGATTTAGATATATCTCCGATATATAGTTTCGTCAAATTTTATGTACATGGAGGAGCGGATCAATAGGTCACATCTTCGGACTTGATCTAGGCTTGGTAAAGATAATAGGTTCAGCAAAGTTTGGTTCATATAAATATAATTATTGAAAGTTTTGACTATTTGTGGGGGAGGTACCAGTGGGTCCCATCCTCGGACTTCATTTAAGCTTAATAATGACAATAGGTTGGATAGTCCGTTTGCATTCATTTTTTGCACAATTTTGACCATATTATGGTGGGGATTACAGAAGGAGTGGACCTATATTACCCATCTTGAAACTAAAATCGTTTACTGCTTTTGAGAGTTATCGTGCGCACCAGCCCGCAAGACAGACAGACGGAAGGACATTTGTAAATCAAATTCAAATTGTCTGAAACGGATGATGTCCAAAAAAAAAACATGGGGTCTGAAACCAATATTTCGATGAGATACATGTTTGCTGTAGCAAAATATATTTACCCTCATTAGCCAAAAGGCTGAGAGCATAAAAAAGTAGTTGCGGGTCAAACAAATTTTAAACGGAGATTTTATGAGCGCTGTCCAAAGGTGCGCCCTCCCCAATATATACATTAAAAAATATATATTTTATTTATGTTTGCTTTTGAAGCCACAAATAGATAACCCTGTATATTTTTAAATAAACTACACTGAGATTAAAATAACATTGGGAATCACAAAACTGAAGCTTAAAACAGATTTTTACGGGAAATTTTCGTGAACCCTCGGGAATTATTTTGTTCTAAAATAAAAATCTGCAGGACTCTTGGAATATATTTCTTTCTATAAGAAGAAGAACACACATACAAAAACGTGCAAAATTGCCAATTTGTTATCAACGAAAAATCGCAAGATCTTTTGAAAACAACGTAGGCCGCTCAGAATTGGACGAGCATATATTGGAGCTATATCAAAATCTGAATCGATTTTCATCAATAAAGAGCTGTGCCAAGTTTCATATCGTTCGGAAAATAAAAGTGACCTGCAATAGCACATAGACCGACTTGCAAAAATCGATTCATAAGGAAAAGTTTGGAAGACCCTCGGCTGTGATTTCTTCTTATAGAAACAATTTCTTCCGATTTCTTTTATAAATAAATTGCAAGAACCTCGGTACAACTTCGGTCTAAAGACAAATTTTGTATTGAAAATAATGTTTATCCTTGTGCATGTGTTTGTAACAGGCAAAAGGAAACGAGATAGACACATGGTTCCTTTTCAGAATATGCATGGAATCACTTTCTGAGACGATTTATGCATGGCCGTCCGTCTGTAGATGTTAAATTGTAAACAAAGTACAGGTCGCATTTATGATCGGATTTGGATGAAATTTGGCACAGCTCACTTCTTTGAACCAAGGACGAAACCTACTGAAATTGGGAAAAATCGGTGCAGATTTAGATATAGCTCCTATAAGTATATTCTTGTCCGATTTAATGTAAATGGTGTACCAACGTCCCTATATATTTTTTTAATTTGCACGAAATTTATCACAGCGAACTGAATTAGGTCTAGAATGATGTGTGTTAGGTTTCCTGAAATGAAATTTTTTCACAGTAAATTTATTATTTCATTTATACTACCGGTTTTGCTTTGATTTTTAAAATATGTTTTAACTATATTTAATTTTTAATTAAAACTCTTTATCTTGGAAATCTTCGTGGCACACTTGTACAAGTGATTTAAAGCACAGGTGTTTATTTTATGCGGCAAATTAACACGTTTGTATTTTTTTAGTTTGGCAGCACATGGTTTCGGGGCTTTAATAACCATTTATTATCATTAACCGAAATCAAATAAATACAGCAGCCGGACATTCTAGCTGTTGCTACTGTCGTTGTTGCACAGACGAAATCGTTTGTTTCGACCATTTCGAGTTATTTGTCCAAGATGAAAAACACTAGACAAAGCGGCAGCGGCAATTTTATTAAAGCAAAAAAAATAAAAAGACAATCGCCATAACTAATCATAATTGCGATGGATGAATATTTGTATAATAGGTGGAGATGTACTTAAATATTTTAACGAAAGAAGAATATTTGAAAAGAAATATGTGATATTTCAAACATATTTTGGTATGGTTCAAAGTTCTAGATTTTAGATCAAAAATATTAGTGATATAATATCCATCAAAAAAAAATAATAATATTAATAACAATTATGGTAACAGAAGTATAATTATAATTAATTTTAATAGATTTTAATTTTAAAAGCCATTGTGTTTTTCGTCTATTTATAATACACTCCACCCCAATATACAACATAAAAGCTACCTAGATTTTCATACAAATGTTCGGTGCGAATATATATCTCATTCAACTTTAAACTATTGCTTGTTTTTGCACATTGATTTGCTCTCCCTATTTGTGTAATAATAATTCGATCCACCCTAATGTACAACATAAATGTATCTCTCTCGTTTTTGTCATTCTAAAATATTGCGTTAAACTATTTTTATTATTTTTTTTTTTACCTTCTACTTCAAATAAATATTCGTTCTCTGCGTTTTATTGCCATACCAAACCAAAAAAATTGCGTGCTAAATTATTTCTATATCATTATTTATATTTGATTTATTTTAATTACATTTGCTCTCTTAATACATGTCAGGGGTATTTGTCGCGCGACATTAAAATCTATTTCGGCCCCTCCCTCCTGCAACCACTTAAACGTGTGTGTATGTTTGTGCGTTATACGATTTGGCACTAATAGCGTTTTATGACTTAAGCAAATTGCCATGTTATGCCAAATTGTGCAAAACTTTGCGACTGATAAAGAGCCCCGCTTCAAACGAAAAATTGGACAGAATTAGATCACTGGCCGGCCAGTGGTGGTTGAGACAAAAAACGACAACACAAAATAGAATTAAGACATTAACACGCATATTTCGTGAGAATATTTGCTTTTTTTGACTGACTGAGTGAGTGATTTGGAAATTGGGTTAAACAATTTAAGAAAACGAGAACTGGTTTTCAAAAAAACCAAATTGCAGCCTATCATATTTGACATAGTTATTCGTGGAAAATAACGCATAAAAGACATATAGAACAAATAGAGCGAATATTTATATCAAGCAAACAATTCAGAAACTGGGGATTTCTAAATATTTAAACAAACAAAAAAGACATCAATGAGGACTACTTGCTTTCAATAGCAAAAATAATTTCAGACCTCAAATCATTAGACTTTAGTCTTTGGGCCAAGCAGTGTTACCTGGGGTAGCTGTGTTCAACTGATATGTGCCGCGAGTTGACCCAGTGAAACTTTAAAAAAATGGGATGAGGCGTCGGGCTAGTTGCCTATACTCGGAAAACACCAGCTACTATGAACAAACAGAAAAAAACCTAACCCGTCTGTAAACATATAAAGGATAACGATGTGCACTAGGAGTGTGCGCACGTTGAACGGGACAGCCACAGTTTTTACTTTGGTAGTTGTACTCAAGAAGTACAAAGCCTTACTGCCTTACAGGAAATGCGATGGAAAGGGATAGGCGTAAGAATATATCATGAAAAGATACATGCATTTAGCTGCGCATTTATGGTCAACAAGAGAATAAACGACCTCGTCTCCAGATTCACTCCAGTGGATGAGCGAGTTGCTATAATCTATAAAATAGCGAAGTTCTTCTACATCAGTCTCAGTTGCACCCATACTCCGACAGAAGACACAGATGAGTACACCAAACACATATTCCACGAGCGCATAGAAACAGCATATAGGCGCTGACCTGGCCATGACATTAAAATTCTGATAGGATATTTGAAGGCAAAAATCGAAATTGAAAACATTTTTGGCCCCATCGTCAGAAAATTCAGCCTTCATGAAGAAACATCTGCATGAGTTAGATTGACTTCGCGGCAGCAAAACACATAGTATTTAGCACCATATTCAAGCATTGTGGAAGCCAAAGTTCGCAGCAAAGGTGCGGTCTAATACAACACGGAAATTCGAAGTCGAAAAGCTGCAAACACAACAGATAGCGGAAGCACTCCTTCTCCCGATAATAAAGAAGCTCTGTACAGATTCCCACAAGGACGTAGGATCTGTTGAAAAGTCTAAATTCAGACAAATTTAGAACCTTTGAATTATGAGTTGCTGGCAAAAGCAACAACTACAACACATACAAATATACAAAACAACACCACAAGCATACGTAATGGATATAGGCACTGCCAAGGCGGCAGATATTTTATTATTTAAGGGTTTTTGCGTTGTTTATATAAAAATTGTGATCAAGATGATCGTTTGAGTTCACGACTATATCAAGAAGTGATTGGAGATGGGTATCCTTTCGATTAATCGTTTCTGGAGGAGGTAGAAGGTGAAACCTTCACCCCGGACGCCATGAGGGTTCCATCAGTTGTAGTGCTACTAAGATGAAAAATGCAGCGTATAGGCAATCCGTATTTGCCAAAAACAAAGAACAAAAAAAGAACAAGAAAAAACGAACATGAGAAAATCGATATATATACAGGAGTCCGGAAATTCTATCAACGAGTACAACACCAAACCGAAGACTTTGGTACATCCTCCTGTAGATATGAAGAAGGAAACCTGGGGACGGATACATACAGCGTGTTGAGGATCTGAAAGGAGCAGTTTGCAAAGCTTCTATCAAAAAGAGGCGATGGAGAAGATACCGCAGAATAGTCTAGTTCATCCAGATACCCAGCCAAGATGAGATCAGAATAACAATTAATCGACTGAAGAATAAAAAAAAACAGAAGTTGCCGATGGATTACCAGCCGAACTAGAGGAATTAGTCTTCTTCCCATCGCATATAAAGTGCTATACGGCGTGCTGTGTGAACGACTGAATGATCAATGACATACCAATGCGCGCTGGCAAATTCACAATAGACCAGATTTTCAAATCCTAAAAAAGACCCACGAAAATACATCAACAAAATCCACCTATTCGTCGACAATTTCTGCAAAATTAATAGGTTATGCAGGATGACTTTGACTGCACAAGGTCTGCAGTTAAAGTCGGAAAGGACCCTTTGGAGCTCATCAATACCGAACGAGGATTCAGACAAGGTGACAGTTTGTCGTGTGATTTTTTTACGTCATGCAGAAAAAGGTCGTACGAGAGGCAAAGTTAAAAAGAAATGGCACTCTGTACACCAAACAACACATGTTTCTTGTCACGCCGAAGACATCGAAATAATGAGTCGAACATTGTGAGCGGTAAGAGCCATCTTTAAACAAATTGGAAATGAGTCTGCCAAAGTTGGTCTGGCAGTAATCGCCGAGAAGGTAGTACAAGATTTTATATACCTTGGTACCGCCATAAATAAAACGTAGACATCAGTTTTGAAATTCGGAGAAGGATTGTGATGGCCAACATATGCTACTATGGTCTAAGTAAGCACTTTAGAAACAAGGCCATCTCCCGCCAGACCAAACTCTGGGTCTGACAGTAAACGGCGAGAAGACCAAGCTAATGGTATCAACGCGTAAGACGTCCAGTAGACTCGGACAACTGTGGAACTTGGGAACTACAGCTTCGAGGTAGTTAAAGATTGTATATACCTTGGCATCGTCATAAATAAAACGAATGACATCAGTTTTGAAATTCGGAGAAGGATTGTGATGGCCAACAGTATATGTGGAACCTCCAGTACATATGTGGCTCTGGTATAAACTACGATTATTACCTTCGCTCGAAAATTAGCAAAATGGAAGACCTATCAGAATTCTTTTTTTTTCTATAGAAAATCGACTATATTCCATCAAAAACTAAGCTAAGAGGTTTTGACCGATTTTTTGAAACCGAGAATATGGGTCCCTTTAAATTGTGTTTAATTTGCAGACAACAAAACGTTGCTGTTGTCAATCTTTCATCAATAATTATAAATACACTCTGTAGATTTAGAATCCTTAGAAGTCCTTTCGACAGTATCGGAACTTGACAACGATTTTAGTATATATATATATATATATATTCACCAGGAATCCGATATGCCAAATGTGTTTTACTTTCCAATATCCCGGAATGACATATTACAGCCTCTGCAATTGAAAATTGCGGCTAAAACTTTCAAAATATAGACAATGGGTTACGACCCTTATATTGGGGCTATCTCAAAACATGAACAGAAAATTTGTCGGTACCGATATATGGGAGCTCTACCAAAACGTAAACTAATACCGATAAAATTTTAATATCACACCATGGTAACCTGAAAAATCAAATCAGAGCCATTTCGGTTTAAGTATATAAAAAATACCGATCTCTAAAAAATACCGACATCGAACATAGGGGACTCAGGTTAATATTTCCAACTTACCAGAGAAAGCATAAAAAAACATTCAACGGCCAATGAGATCCACCACAATCAAACAAAATCCAAATATTAGTGTTGGCGAAAATCAGTTTATTAGGTATTTTTTATAGAAAAAATCAGACCTCGTTTATAAGTAATTTTTTGTATAGAAAACAAAAACAGACCCCAGTATATGAGGTATTTTTTTCTATAGAAAAAATAAGACATCTGTCTATATGTTACTTTTTTTATGAGCTCTTTTGTAGAGAAAAGATCAGACATCAGTTCATGAGTTATTTTTTCCATAGAAAAAAAAAATCAGACATCCGTCTATGAGTTTTTTTTTTTCTAAAAAGTTAGACCTCAGTTTATTTCTTTTGTATAGAAAACTTGTTAATCGCCATCTCATCCGTTATATTTTCTGTAGAAAAAATAAAGCCCAATATATGGAAACAAAAATCATTTTAAAAATAAACTCTCTAGATTTGAAATAACTTTGTGAATAGTGAACAAAAAATGAAGTTATGGAGAAGGTCATCGACCACCTGACCATCACGTAGTACATGTATCAACTTTAGACAAATCATGTGTTTTAACTAATTGTTTTTCTTTGTCTTCGACTTGTGTTTTCTGTACAATTTCTAATTTTCAACAAAGGAAAAAAAGAAAACAACAAAATTAAATTTAACATGGAAAATACATCTAATACCGAAAATAATTGAAAGTGCGTGTTAAGCGTTAGGGAGGGAGGTTGCTTGAGTCCGAATGTCGGCTGCACGCATATTAACAACAAACTACATGTTGCTGTTAGTATTTGTTTGTTTTTAGTTTTAAATTTTCCACCAATTATAAAATGAAAGTTCAATCACCTCCAAAAGGAACTATGGGAATACCAGACGTTAGGTAAATTAATAATTTAGGTACCATGGCCGTAGTTACGATGACGTGAAGTTCAAATAAATGATCTGTATAAAAATCGATGAATTATTAAATACAAATCTTTTCAAACCCACCCATCATCTTGGATCTTAGTTGGAGGAGCTATCCTCCTGAAACAATCATTAGATCAACCAAATGAACGAAACCGAACATCATTTGTGTGGCAACTCCCTTTTCATGTACGCAGTGAATGAATCACCATTACGGCTCACCAATTTTCATGATTTATAAAAAAAATACTGACGTTAATTTAAGCACTCACTTTTTGGGGTAAATCATGTTGGATTTGTTGTTCGCCGCTTGTTGCAAATGCTACCGACCACTTTCAATTGGAAGTCAGCTGTGAAGAGAACGTGGGTTACAGTTGTTGTGTTTTGTTCATGCGTTGTTAGGGTTACGAAGTTAAGTCGTTCAAGCGTAATGGAGTTCTGCATGATTGGAACATTAAATCATTTTTCAACTTTATTTTGTAAACAACAACAACACTAATAGCAAAACAAATACGTAAAAGGAGGCTAAATACGAATATTAGGAGGCCTAATACGAATATGAGGTACCCTGTAAAATTTTCTAAGGTCTATAGGTCTAGATTTATTTCTATATAGAAAACATGGGTCCCAGTATGGGGTTGGTCGATTTTTTTCTATAGAAAAACATGGCCTCACTTGGGAACTGCGGTCAGAGCGCATTTTTTCTGCAGAAACAAAAAATCGGCCTCAGTTGAAAACTAAGATTTGTGCTAATTTTTTTCTATAGAAAAAAACTAAATCGACCGTCAGTTGAAAATGAGATCCGTGCGATTTTTTTTTTGTGAAGAAAATTGGACCTCCGTTGGGAATTGAGGCCTGGGTAAGTTTTTTTTTTCTGTAGAAAACAAAATCGGCCCTAGATCTGTGCATTTTTTTTTCTATATAAAAAAATCGGCCACGTTTGAGAACTGAGGTCTGTGCAATTTTTTTCCATAGAAAACAACTTAGGCCTTGTCCGAATTTTGTTTTTACAGAAAACAAATTGTGAACTGTGGTCTGTGCGAATTATTTTCAACACATAAAAATCGGCCCTCACTTTGGAACTGAGGTCTGAACGAATGTTTACTAAAAAAAATACCCTTAGTTGGGAACTGTACAATTGTTTTTATATAAAATATGGCTCTCTGTTGGTAGTTGTTGTCTGTGCGATTTTTTTATTTCTACAGAAAAAGTGGCCTTCAGTTGGAAATGTGTGCGAATTTCTTCTATAGAAAAAAATTGGCCCTAAATTGGGAACTGAGGTCTGTACGATTTTTTTTTTTTTTGTATAGGAAACCAGTAAGGAAAGTAGTAAAGTCGGACGGGGCCGACTATATGATACCCTTCACCCCTATGGGTATGTTAAACAGGACTATTATAATGAAATTGGATGAAATAAAATATGTGATATTTATCTAAATGTGAATCTACCTAGATCTATCCATAAAGAATGTAAATCGACTTCAAACAAATATAAATGAACATCCGTTGGGCTATGTCTGTACTTCTAGAAAACGCAACTACGTAATTCTATGCTCAATTTTGTAAGTTGTGCAAAATTTGATGTCAATCTGACTAACATGAGGAGTTTGATGCCCAATTTACTTGAAATAGGGCGAAAATATATATGGAAGCTCTATCCAAATATTAAGCGATTTCAAAAAAACAACTTGTCACAGATTAGGTTATACTAATTTCAGAACGTTTTGTTCCTATCAGCCTATTGGTTCCTTGGTGCGTCAATTACATAAAATCAATTAATAATAAAAGGGAGCTATATCTAAATCTGTACCAATATTCAGGCAGACATCACTCTAGTCTCAATTCAGTACGTTATGCCAAATTTCGTGCAAATCAAAAGATATATAGCGATTTTGGTGCACCATTTATATGAAATCGGACGAAACTATATATGGGAGCTATATTTAAATCTTGACCGATCTTCACGAAACTTGGCAGACATCATTTTAGGCTCAATTCAGTACGTTATGCCAAATTTCGTGCAAATCGCAACATATATGTGGACTTGTGTGCACCATTTACATGAAATCGAACGAAGCTATATATGGGAGCTATATCTAAATCTGGACCGATTTTCACGAAACTTGGCAGACATCACTATAGGCTCAATTCAGTACGTTATGTCAAACTTCGTGCAAATCGAAAGATATATAGGGACTTTGGTGCACCATTTACCTTAAAGCGGACGAAACAATATATGGGAGCTATATCTAAATCTGGACCGATTTTCATTCTAGGCTCAATTCAGCACGTTCTGCCATCATTCTAGGCCCAATTCAGCACGTTATGCCAAATTTCGTGCAAATCGAAAGATATATAGGGATTTGGGGCACCATTTACATGAAATCGGACGAAACTATATATGGGAGCTATATCTTAACCGATTTTCTCGAAACTTGGCAGACATCACTCTAGGCTCAATTCAGCACGTTATACCAAATTTCGTGCAAATCGAAAGATATATAGGGACTTTGGAGTACCATTTACATGAAATCGGACGAAAATATATTTGGGAGGTATATCTAAACCTGGGCCGATTTTCTCGAAACTTGGCAGACATCACTCTAGGCTCAATTCAGAACATTATGCAAAACTTCGTGCAAATCGAAAGATATATAGGGACTTTGGGGCACCATTTACATGAAATCGGACGAAACTATATATGGGAGCTATATCTAAATCTGGAACGATTTTTACGAAACTTGGCAGACATAATTCTAGGCTCAAGTCAGTACGTTATGCCGAATTTCGTGCAAATCGAAAGACATATAGGGACTTTGGTGCACCATTTACATGAAATCGGACGAATCTATATATGGGAGCTATATCTAAATCTGGACCGATTTTCACGAAACTTGGCAGACATCATTCTAGACCTAGATGATTAGGCTGTACCAAATTTCGTTCAAATCGAAAGATATATAGGGACCGTTTACATTAAATCGGTTAAATATATATATGGGAGCTATATCTAAATCTGAACCGATTTGTCCCAATTTCAATAGGGTTCGTCCTTGGGCCGAATAAGTGACCTATGCCAAATTTCATCCAATTCGGATCATAAATGCTACCTGTACTTTGTTTACAATTTAATATCTACAGACGGACGGACGGACGGACAGACGGACGGACATGCATAAATCGACTCAGAAAGTGATTCTATGCATATTCTCAAAAGGAACTATGTGTCTATCTCGTTTTCTTTTGCCTGTCACAAACATATGCACAAAGACATAATACCCTGTACCACAGTGTGGTGAAGGGTATAAAAATGGTGCTCAGTTATGTATTAAGGTCTGTACTATTTTTTCTATAGAAAAAAATTGGCCCTCAGTTGGGAACTGAGGTCTGTGGGATTTTTTTCTATAGAAAAACATTGACTCTCAATTGGTAACTCAGGTCTGTGCGAATTTTTGTCTATATGCAAATTTTTTTCTATAACAAAAATTGGCCCTCAGTTAGGAACTGAGGTCTGTGCAATTTTTTTTCTATAGAAAAAATTTGCCCTCAGTTAGGAACAGAGGTCTGTGCGAATTTTCGTTTCTTTAGAAAAATTGGCCCTCAGTTGGGAACTGAGGGTCTGTGCGATTTTTTTCTATAGCAAAAATTGGCGCTCAGTTAGGAACTGAGGTCTGTGCGATGGTGCTCAGTTGTGTATTGAGGTCTATACGATTTTTTTCTATAGAAAAACTTGGCCCCCAGTTGGAAACTGAGGTCTGTGAGATTTTTTTTATAGAAAAAAATCGACCCTCAATTGAGAAGTGAGGTATATGCGAATATTTTCCTTTAGAAAAAATCGGCCCTCAATTGATAACTGAGGTCTATGCGAACCTCAAAATTCCCCTAAGTTGGAAACTGAGATTAATTTTTCTATAGAAAATAGGGTCTTTAGTTGGAAACAGAAATTATTGGATTTTTTCTATAGAAAAAATGGTCCTCAACTGGATGTCTGAGGTCTGCAATAATGTTTTCTATTGAAAAAAAACCGTTCCTCATTTGGGAACTGAGGTCTGGGGTCTATAGAAAATAGAGACCTTAGCAGGAAACTGAAACCATCGGATTTTTTCTATAGAAAAAATGGTCCTCAGTTGGAAACAAAGGTCAGTGCGATTTGTTTTCCTTTAGAAAAACGGTCCTTATATGGGATTCTTTAGCTAAGGTCGGTGCTATTTTTTTTACAGAAACAAAATAGGAACTCAGACTTTGGTTTGTTTCTATAGAGAAAAATCTTATCTCGGTTTGTACCTGAGTTCTTCCAATATTTGTTTTTTTCTATGGAGAAATCGGCCCTCAGCTCGGAACTGATGTTTTCCTAATTTTTTTCTTCATTTTTTTTTTGTATTTTTGTAACTGAGATCCGTTTCGATGATTTTTGTGTAGTCTAAGTGGTTCGATTGTAGGGTATCAAAAATCCATAATCGTCAATACTTAACGACCCGTATTGGAGAACTGAAACAGGAAATATGTTTTTTATGGCGCTATTCATGATGTTGCTAACAATTTTGTTGTTGCTGTTGTTTATGTTCTTGTTATTGGCGCATACTTTCATGTTGGTCTATTGAAACGTCAGTCAGTCAACAAAATAATCGAAACAGCAACGAGAACAAGCACAAAGAGGCCAACAACTTTGTTGCATTCTACGGACTGATCAACCCATCCGCCATTGCCGGAGTCACCGGTATTTTTTTTTTTTTCAGAGTTTTGTTTTTAATTTTAAATGCAACGCACTCACACACACATTACAACAAACAGTGGCAGGCGGCGCACAGTGGGTTAGAATACCCTGTTTTCTTGGATTAATTAAAAAATAAAATTTTAAGTATCGTTAAAATTTTTTGCACCCGGTTACAGTATATAAAATTCTGCAACACTTGTCGTTAAAATAAATGTCAAAAGTGGTCTGGTGTTTTTGTAGTGAAACTTCAAAGTCAAACTTTATAGAAATTTTTGTGCCAAAAAAGGCTGAAAAAAGTTCCCCTAGAAAATTTTATTTATTTTAAAAAGTATTGTAAAAGATAAACATTTTTCAATGGAACCATGAAGTTCAGGTTATTTTGCAAATATTTCGTTAACATTTTAGTATCAAATTGTGTTTGGAAGTGATTTAAATGTAGTTATTTATATTGAAAATGCCAAAAAAATTAATATTTTTATATTTTAAATGGATAAATAGTTATTATTCGTCCATATTCGTTTCATAATTTTTGGTTTATCTTAAAGAGGACATAAATCTGTGTCATATTGCAAAATTTTACGCTGCCCTTTTGTGCCTTTTAGAAGCTACGCATTGTTTAATACAAGTGTTGCAGCAGTCAAATTAGCTAAAAGTCACATTGATCTCGTGACTGGTGCTGTTGTTGAGTGTTGTGTTTTCTTATTTTTCATGTTATTTTTTCTAATTATTTTATTGGTGTTATTTTTGTTTCTTTTAATAATATTCTTTGTTACAATAATATTTTGTTTTTGTTTATTTTAATAATATTCTTTGTTTTGACAAATAGTGATAGTGTTGTGCAGTTTCAAGTAATCGGGTAAAAGGGTTTTTTATTAGCATTTTTTATAGATACAAGTTCGAAAGCTGTTTTTTATGATCGTCGAAGCTTATGGTGAATTCGAGGGCTCAAACAATGAATGACAAGATGACATTTTTAGCTAAAGAAATCAAAAAAAAAAAAAAAAAAACGCACCAAAACGCTAAAAAAATCTACCGAAATAACAAAAATAGATGTTAATTTAATAAACAATTCACGTGTCGGTTATAGCTGTATCCAGTGGCCATAAGATTAATAGTGAAAAATTTCAAATATATGCACACAATACAGGACGACTTTTTGTTGAAACGTATCCTTTGTATAATATGCCTACCACTTTGCACAAGTTTTTTATTCACGGATTCGAAATTGTGTCAAATGCCCTTTTACATATTGAGAAGTTATCAGAAGTTGGTGATGCTGCCGACATAGATGGCCTGTCAGAAACCGTGACGTAAATGACATACATTTCCGACGTATAATACATACGTCAGAAACGTCGGAAACCCACTCAAAACCATTATGTTTTTGATAAAATAGCTATTTACATTTATCGAATTTCAAAATTTTTTTCTTAAAAAAGTTCAGAATTTATTATCAGTTCTAGTAAAGAATAGCCAGATATACAGTAAAAATAATATATGTTCTTGAAAATTACTGTATATGGTGATAATATTGAAATAAATGACGTTTACTACATTTTATACAGGTATATGACGTTTTCGACGTTTACACCTTTTTGACAGTCGAAAACCTGAAAATTCGTCATACGGACCATCCCTGGCTGCATGGATGATGATGATGTGGATGATTAACTTTAAGATATATAAAATTCAATGTTTATGTTATCATATTGCACTCCTTACACTATATACCTACACTGATATTTGGCATTACTTAATAAAACTATACTCAAATATACTTAGAAAACATTTTTTAACTTATTTTAATGGTATTAACTGAAAAATAAAGAAAAATTATTCTAACATAGCTTCCCTGATTTGATCCAAGAAAACATGGTACTCTAACCCACTGTGCGGCGGTGGCAGCAACAACAACAAACCATGTACATAATTACATTATATCAAATAGTGCTAAAGGAGGAAAATGGGGAAAAAAGAAAAACTACGGGGGAAAATGGTTAACATGTAATAACAATTATCTCTGCTTTGTGTTTTTGTTTTTCGAGTTTTCCCCCAATTGTTTGGTGTGGCTCCCGGAAATCTCTTTTGTTTGGTTGTTGTTAGAAGGAGGGGTGACATAAAATGTTGGTGTTGGCTGAATGCATGTTTTTGTTTTATTTTGTTTTTTTTTTTAGAAAAATTATTATGAAAATAAGAGGAAATGTATTTTTTGAAAATTACACCGTCAAGTTTTTGATGTTTTTGAAATGCTGGTGTTTTCCAAAAAAGAAGAAGAAAATTATGTTTTGTTCTTTTTTATTATTATTTTTTTTTTTTTGAAGGGTTGATGTGTAACAGGAAATATTTAATTCGTGGATTTTTTTTATTCTATGCTGGAGTTTCAGAAAATTTTAATTAGTTTCAGATTGCTATTAATGCATGATATTTTCGGTACATAGAATGTTATTAATATTTTGGAAAGTACAGGCACATAAAGTCTAAGGTTGTTTTATATTTTGTTATACCCTACACAACTATGTTGTCAGGGTATTATAGCTTTGTGCAGCCCCAAAAGTTTGTAACGCCGCGAAATATTGGTCCTAGACCCACCTTTAAGTATACCGATCGTCATATCTCGACTAGATGAGTCGATCTAGACATGTGTGTCCGTCCGTCCGTCCGTCTGTCCATTATAATTTGTAAACACGATACAGACCACAGTTATGGACCAATCTTCACGAAATTTTGCATGTAGGATGGATTCTGGCCAATGAAGACCCCTATTGTTTTTGATAAAGATCGCTTAATATTTAGGGGATGAAATGGACCAAAAACTTTATTTTTGTCCAATTTTCAGGTCGCTCCAGAGGCCGCAATTATGGCCCGAACTTCTCGAATTTTCACATGGAGAAGGGGTCGGGCCAAAGAATAAGCATGCCTGTTTTTATAAAGATCAGTATTTAGCGGGTCAAATGGACCCTGATTTTTGTGTGAAAAATTACAAAATTTGTATTATATGGCGTATATATTTACTCCTGAAGGACATAGGCCCGAGAAGTTGATAGTATATCCAATAGGAGTGGTTGACCTTTAAATTGATACCAATCATATTGTCGTAGGTACTCGGATGCGGGAGTTACACTTAAATATTTACAGGTGCTTACGTATTCCTATATTGTTTAGTAACCTATTACCACACTTTAGTGCGGATATATAGCCTGATCGCTTCGAAATGTTCCATGAGGTTCCAGTTATGGTCAAGGACAACGCCTAAATTGTTAGGTGATGATCAGATAATAACTTTTCGGATGAAGTTGACCGAAAACTTAATTATTTGTACTTTTCGAGTCGAAAGCCGAACATAACAATACAACCTACGGTGAAGGGAATCTGGACAAGTAATTAGACGGACTGTACTGATTATTAGTAATATTTTCTGACCTCTGGCCAGTCAAAATTGTACAAATATCGCGAAATATTGCCCAATCTCAGAATATAGAACCACAGAAAGTTAGATTTTCATGGAAGTTGTGTAGGGTATCATTAGTCGGCCCCGTCCGACTATACTGCTCCGCTCACTGGTTTGGAATATTAAATTTAATGTTGAATGGCATGTGTATATGTCACCCGTACTATAATTTAACCACTAGTATCCCAGTCTTGATGTGGGCACAATTTATTCACATTAATGATGAATGTAACTGACTTACAACTTGTATTAGGAACTTTAAACACTTATATAGATATATCTAGGTAAGCTGGGCAGTGTGGTAGATCGAATAGTTCCAAAATTTCCTATGATAGAACAAAATAGGCTCATCTCCGTAGGGATAGTCTCGTTCGTTCAACCTATAAAGTGTAGAGAGTGTCAGGTTTTCCCGAATACACAACTGATCCTCATTCTCCACGCATCTAAATAAATTCTAGACTTTGAAATTATCTAAAATCTGTCTATGAATGCGATAGAAGTCCTAGCCATGAAGATAAAAATTCTATCAACTTTCGCCTACATGAATGAGTTGGAAAGATGATAAGTGCAAGAGGGTATTATTTCTATGCTACATGAAAAATTAATGAAAGATATTTAGTAACAGAACGTCTTCTATAAGTTAAGGGTAGATCATTAGGGTGAAGACCCGGAATTTTACATGAAAAAAGACATATTCAACAACATTGGTCCAAGGAGAGAAGTCTGTGGAACACCTGCAAAAAACGGGGGACGACTGGTTACAAAATACAAACGATGGGAATTGATATAAAGACCCAACATGTCAAACTACCTTTTTTTATACATTCAGCCTTATGGCTAATGAGGGTATTATATATGGTGAAAATGTGCCTCATCGAAATAATGGTTTTAGACCCCATGTTTCTTTGGACCAAATCCGTTTCAGAAAATTTGGAGTCGATTTGCATATGTTCGTCCGAATGTCTGTCTGTTTGTCTGGCTGGTGAGCACGATAACTCTCGAAGGCAGCAACCAATTTAATTTAAACTTTGCACATCTTAATATCGGTCCATTCCTTCTGGTACCTCCCCCACAAAATGGTTAAGGTTGTGCTAAAAATTAATTATATAATAACATGCAAATGGACTATTCGATTTTAACGAAACTTTGTACAACTTATTATCTTTACCAAACCTAGATCAAGTTTGAAGATGGGACCCATTGGTCCACTTTTTCTGGTACCTCCCCCACAGAGGGTCAAAATTTTCAATATTTATAATACCAATATCAAGCTAATCTAATGTTCCTTCTAAACCAAACTTTGCACAACCTATTACCTTTACCAAGCCTAGATCAAGTTTGAAGATGGGACCCATTGGTCCACTCTCTCTGGTACCTCCCACACAAAATGGTCAAAATTGTGCTCAAAATTAATAACACCCTACACAACTATGTTGTCAGGGTATTATAGCTTTGTCCAGCCCCAAGAGTTTGTAACGGCGCGATTGGTCCTAGACCCACCTTCAAGCATACCGATCGTCATATATCGACTAGCTGAGTTGAACTAGACATGTGTGTCTGTCCGTCCGTCCGTCTGTCCATTATAATTTGTAAACACAATACAGGCCACAGTTATGGACCAATCTACACGAAATTTTGCAATTTGGCCAATAAAGACCCCAATTGTTTTTGCTAAAGAACATCCTGACATTTTACATAGAGAAAGGCTCGGGCCAAAGAATAAGCATGTTTTGATAAAGATCGGTCATTATTTAGCGGGTCAAATGGACCCTGACTTTTGTGTGAAAAATGACAAAATTTGTATTCTATATCGTATATATTTAACCCTGAAGGACATATACCCGAGAAGTTGATAGTACATCCAAGAGGAGTAATTGGACCAATTATATTGTCGTATGTGCTCGGATGTGGGAGTTACACATACATATTTACATGTGTTTACGTATTCAGATATTATTTAGTAACCCGTTACCACACTGGAGTGCGGAAATATAGCACTGATCACTTTTAAATATTTCATGAGGTTCCAGTTATGGTCAAGGACAGCGCCTATAATTTTCGATGAAGTGGACCGAAAACATAATTTTTTGTGTTTTTTTTTTTTGAGTCAATCTGAGAAACGCCAGCAAAAAACGACTTGAAAGACATTCACCATAAAGAAGCGACGTCTAAGATTCTGCGACCATTCACTTATAATATCCGTGTTACTGAAGTGTTGGGAAAGATTCATGTTAATGATGGTAACCCCCATTAAAGATAATTAATTCCGAAAAATCATTTTTTCGGGATCCATGACCTCGAATTTATAGTTCATCCGGGGCTTATGTGCTTCGATTTGGATTAAAGTTTAATCCGGGGTCTATGACCCATAATGTGTGGTCAAAAATTTCAGTTCGAGGAATATTTGTGTCTGGGATCTTAAAAATTAAAAAGAAAAAATTGTCTCCCTGGCCCATAGTGCAAAGTATTGATATTATCACAATGTAGGGCGAACTATTACTCATGCTAGCAATTAATCGCCGTCATAGTTAAAGTCCCAATATTCCTTGGGGAACCATTAGCTTTTTTTGACAAGTATTTATCCATGACAAGGATTATTGATTTAAAGGGTAAGTGCAATTATTGGTATTTGTAAGGATTTAAATGTATTTTACAACCAAAATGGATTTTATAATTCATTTCTGTTCCTCGGTGGATAAATAAATGCCCTCTAGAAAAAATATTTAAATACCAGTCAGTGTGTAGAGATCCGTATCATTTAAGGACTTTTATATAGCATATACTCTTCAAATGTTGATGCTGAATTTGATATTTTGGGTTCTCAGGATGTAAAATACTTTCTATGTTATAAGAAAATTCCTATGTCAAACTATGTTGCTGTAATTTAACATTGCGTGTTCTCAAAGATACCCATATAGGTCCAATATATTCAATATATTGTCATACCCAGCATCTAAAGGCATGTCCTGCTGTGTCAAGGACCTTGTCGCATTTTCTAACTGAATTGATTTTTTCGAGTTCAAGAAATTTAAAGTGCCTTCGCATTTTGTCATGAATATGTCGTAATCAATATTTTGCAAGTAGTCAATATATTTTCTATAATTTCCATTATAAATTAAAATTTCCCCCTATATTTCTCTAAGCCTAATTAGTTTCACTTAATGCTACAAAAACTTGTTAATTATTTCTAATAAGCGTAATGGGCTTAAAAATTAATAAACTGAAATTCACACGCCAATATATTAAAAAAAAGACAGCGCAAAAATTCATACATCAATGAGAACAGTTTGTTGTATAGTTAATTTTTGTTATTTTTTTAATAAATTGCTAAATTGCATGTCAACGGCTGTCGGCTCTTCAAAAGAAGTGTGAGCTAGACAAAAAAATCTTCAGGCATGCACAATATTGAGATGAAATTTAAAAACTAGACTAATGATTTATGATCACATGGTCTTTGAACTACATATTTTCGAAATACATAAATAAGCATATACATGTAGCTGAAAAAATAGTTCACGCATAAAATACTTGCACGTGTTTAAATAACTAGACAGATTCGAAATCGCCAAAATATAGATTAGTTTGAAAAATTCAATTTAGGTTTAATATATACAATTGAGAATATTATTTGAGATTTCAGTATAGACCTTAAAATGAAACATCGTGTACACCTTAAAAAATAATAATTATTCATTAACAAATATATTTTTATTATTTGACATCAGTGCATTTTCAAGGTATATTTTTGTAGGTCTTGTTTATTTATTTTTTATTTTAATAAATAAATCCAAGTAAAATAAAAAAGTGACTACAATTTATGTAGAGTTATTGTGGGTGTATATTGAGTCACACTTGGTGCAATTAAAACAAAAAAAAAATACTGTATAATTCATATCAAGGAAATGATATCACAACAACTGAATATGGTGTAGTGTTTTGAGTGTAATTAATGGTAATAAAAAATAAACAAAAAATTCATAACTCACCTTCAATTAATTGCGGATAATTACGAGACAATTGTTTTGTTGGCCTCATGGAAATGGGCATAATTAATTTTCGTTGAATCTGAAATAAAATAAAATGTTTAATTTTATGAGTAATTAAAATAATTATATTCATTAGAGATTTTTTTTTAATAATTTGAGACAGAAAATTATTCTTAATAAATCCACGCCTCAATTGTTGGCCTTCTCAAAAATATTCCTTTAATAAATTCATGCCTCAACAACCCTACGAAAATATCTATGGTTGATTAGTCCTAAAAAAATCTTCGAATATAAAAAATTATATTCTGTTACGGAAGATATTTTTATTATTTGATGAGCATCCATTATATATTTATATCCTTCACCACACTGTGGTACAGGGTATTATGTCTTTGTGCATATGTTTGTAACAGGCAAAAGGAATCGAGATACACCCATTGTTCTTTTTAAGAATATGCATAGAATCACTTTCTGAGTCTATTTATGCATGTCCGTCTGTCAGTCCGTCCATGTATTTTTGTAAAAAAAGTATAGGTCGCATTTATGATGAAATTTGGTATATGTCTCTTATTTGGCCCAAGGAGGAACCCTATTGAAATTGGAGAAAATCGGTTCAGATTTAAATATAGCTCCAATATATAGTTTCGTCCGATTTTAGGTAAATGGTGCACCAAACTCCCAATATTGGTCGAATTGAGACAACATTTTGCACAGAGTATTGAATTAGGTCTAGATTGATGTATACCAAGTTTGGTTGAAATCGGTTCAGATTTATATATAGCTCGCATATATAATTTCGTCCGCTTTTTAGGTAAATGGTGCACCAAACTCCCAATATTGGTCCGATTGGGACAACATTTTGCACAGAAAATTGATACATGTCAAGTTTGGTTGAAATCAGTTCAGATTTAGATATAGCTCATTTATATTGTTTCGTCCGATTTTTAGGTAAATGGTGCACCACAATCCCAATATTGGGCCGATTGAAATAAAATTTCGCACAGAGTACTGAAGTAGGTCCAGATTGATGAATGCGATGTTTTGTTGGAATCGGCTCAGATTTAGATAGATTTAGATATAGTCCGATTTCATGTAAATGGCGCACTGAGGAGTCTATATTTGTTCTATATTCACGAAATTTTGCAGCCTGTTTGAAATCGGTTCAGATTTAAATATTCCTCACATATACACTTTAGTAAGATTTTATGCCAATTGTGCCAATGGAGGAGCCTATGTCTGTTCGCTTTACATGAAATATTGCATAGCGTATTGGATTGAAGACGTTTCAAGTTTAAATATAGCTTCCACATATATATTCATTCGATTTCATCGAAATGATGTCCCAAATAACTAAAGTTCGTCCGCTTAGGAAGTAGTAGTGCACAACGCATCGAACCTAGAATAACGTGTATTGGGTTTTGTGTCGAGATAACGTTTGGATAGCGCACTGTGTATATATATATATATATATATTTATATGTGTATGTAGATCTTATACATATTTTGGTCGACGATTGACATTAAATGTTTCATAGGTTACATATTGTATCTGTATGGGTTGTTTAAATTTCGCTCAAAAAAAATCTACAACTTCACGCAGTTAATTTCACCCGATTCCATTTCAATGGTCCTCCAAAGATATTATGTCAGTACGCTCTACAGGATATTGTACATATTAGCATCTCTTGTATGCACCCAAAGTGGTGAAGGGTATCATATAGTCGGCCCCGTCCGACTTTGGAACCTTCCTTACTTTTTTTATACCCTTCACCACACTGTGGTACAGGGTATTATGTCTAGACACATGGTTCCTTTTAAGAATATGCATAGAATCACTTTCTAAGTCGATTTTCGCATGTCCGTCCGTCTGTCCATGAAATTTGGCATAGGTCACTTATTTAGCGAACCCTATTGAAATTGGGAAAAATCGGTTCAGATTTAGATATAGTTCCCATATATATTTTCGTCCGATTTAATGTAAATGGTGCACCAAAGTCCCTATATATCTTTCGATTTGCACGAAATTTGGCACAGCGTAATGAATTAGGTCTAGAATGATGTGTTTAAGTTTCCTGAAAATCGGTTCAAATTTAGATATAGCTCCCACATATATTTTCGTCCAATTTAAGGTAAATGGTGTACCAAAGTCTCTTTATATATTTCGGTCTAGAATGATCTAGAATGATGTATGTTAAATTTCCTGAAATCGTTGAAATCGGTTCAGATTTAGATATAGCTTCTATATCTGACCAAATGAAAAAATTAGTATAGGTTGCAGAATGGATCCAATTTGATTTTGATGGTCCTTTAAAAATGCGACGTCTGTTAGGATTCATCTGTTGAATATACCCAAAGTTGTGAAGGGTGAAGGGTCATATAGTCAGCTCCGTCCGGCTTTACTACTTTCCTTACTGGTTTTCATTATAAACTACAATTTCGCTTTAAGACCATATTTAGCTCTTCACTAATAAATAGAAAAATTAAAATCATGCAATAATTCAATAAAAACATTTGCCGCTCCATAAATAACGTAATTGGCAAAGTGTGGGATGTTTCAATTAAATTCTTCACTTCAAAAGCTTTATTACCCAATTTGGCAAATTTTTCTGTTTTAATGCTGCCATAATTCTTTAATTCTAATGAAACAAAAAACAGCCGCATACACACATTGCTGTGCAGTTGATTTCTTAATTTTATAGCGAAAAGCGGCAAAAAACTCAATTTTCAATTAACAAAAAAAAAAAATGGACTTCAAACAATTGAACACGTGCTTTTAAGTCCCACAAAGGCCGCGACCACAAAAACGAAAAAAATACTGAAACGTTTAAACTATTATACGCCAGCCAATTGATCTAAACAAACAAGCTGGCAATTTCATGTTTGAAACGGAACTTACCGTACATTTTGAGTCAAAAATGAATTTTAGCTAGTAATCGTAATTGAAAAAAATCGCACACACACACTCGAAAATCCAAAAATCGTTAGCTTGCAGCTTTAATGCCGGACACATAAAATAACCCGACAAAGAACTAAGCAGAATATCTAGTGATGGCTGCTGGTAAGACAATCGAACCATAATTGAAATTGATTACATTTTATGTATGATTATGAAAAAAAATAGCGGTAGCAATCGATGGTGTCGTTTTTTATTGATCCTCGAAGAAATCCACGCCTGTTGGCATTATAGTCTTGTAAAAATGTTTTTAAAAAACCACAATTATTGGTCTCATAATTCTGGAAATTATAGTCTCAAAAAATCCACACCTATTTATAGCCCCCGCCCTGGTTTGCGGGGGTTTTCTTCTACATCATTGTTATTTGTGTTCATGCTCCGACGGAAGACAAAGATGAACAGACCAAAGACATATTTTACGAGCACTTAGAAACAGCATATGACCGCTGTCCTGGTCATGACATTAAAATTGTGCCAGGAGATTTTAATGAAATATTCGGAAGGGAAAATATCTTTGGCCCCACCGTCGGAAAATTCAGCCTCCATGAACAAACATTCGACAACGGATGCAGCACCACATCAAGCATATCGATAAACACAAGGCCATCTGGATTTATCCCGATCAAGCAACGAGAAATCAAATTGATCATGTTGTGATAGACGGAAGGCATTCATCCAGTGTTTTAGACATTCTATCGATCTGAGGAGCGAATATTCGATTCGGCCCATTACCTTGTAGCAGCCAAGGTTTGCACCCGTCTTAATGTAGCAGCAAGGTGCGATCTAACACAACACGGAAACTCGACGTCGAAAAGCTGTAAACACAACAGATAGCAGAAGCCTACTCCGCTCAACTTACCCAATTGCTTGACGAAAGCACTCCTTGTCCCGATAATAATATAAAAGTACAATGGCAAAAAAAACTCGAGTGCCAAAGACCACCATCAAGAAACCCGTGGTACGGTGTGGAGTGTCGTAATGCTACTGAAGAAAGAACGAGAAAAAGTGAGCGGAAGCAAATCGAGATGTACGGAAGTCAGAATAAAGTCCGGAAATTTTGACAACGAGTAAAACACCAAACCAAAGGCTTGGGTGCGAAAACATTCTCCTGTAGAGGTGAAGATGGAATCCTGGTGACAGATACAGCCAGCGTGTTGAGGATCTGGGAGGAGCATTCTGAAAAGCTTCTGGTATCAAATAGTGGCGGTGAAGATGATACTCCAGAACCAGTAAGAGATGACGGTATAGATTGTATACCACCTAGCCAAGAAGAGGTCAGAATAGCAATTAATCGATTGAAGAATAAAAAGTTAACAGAAGTTACAAACTGTACATCAAACAGCATATGTTACTCGAATACGCCGACGACATCGACATAATGGGTCGAAAATTGCGAACGGCAACAGCCACATTTGAACGAAATGAGGAGGAGTCTGCTAAAGTGGGACGAGAAGACCAAGCTTATGGTATCAACGCGCAAGACGTCCAGTAGACTAGGACCAACTGTGGAACTTGACCAACAAAAAATCCACGCCTTGTATGGATGGCCCTTGAAAAAATATTCTTCAAAAATCCACGCCTTGTATGGATGGCCCTTGAAAAAATATTCTTCAAAAAATCCACGCCTTGTATGGATGGCCTTGAAAAAATATTCTTTAAAAAATCCACGCCTTGTATCAATGGCTCTTGAAAAAATATTCTTTAAAAAATCCACGCCTTGTATGGATGGCTCTTGAAAAAATATTCTATGGTCTGAGTAAGCAACTCAAAAACAAGGCCACCAAGGCCGCCAAACCAAACTCACACTCTACCAGACGCTGATATTACCCGTGCTGTTGTATGGATCTGAAGCAGTGGAGTGTTTGAGAGAAAAATTCTCCGAAAGACGGATAATTCGACGGTGAATATCATCGCGGAATGAGCAATCAGCTATACCATCTATAGCTCCGATGAAAAATTAAGTTGAGGACAACATCTCGGAACATGGTATTTCAAATTGGATGAGATGGGCACAAAACCGACGCGCTTAGATTTAGAATTTAGGCTAGGATTATGGAACAACCGTTCTGTCGCAAGCCAGCTAAGCGTTTTTCATTCTTACGCTTAGAAAGTAACATTAGAAGCGTTTTCCCGGAATTTTTAACTGATTATAGTGTACTTTATGGGGTCTCCGGTGAATATTTCGTTATGTTGAAAGAAAGCCACTTTGTTTTCCAAAAATATGTAAACATGTCATTAATATCACAATTATTTTCCTACTTCGCTCTACTTTACCACAAATGTACTCCACCACCATTTATTGTTCCCCTGTGTTTTGTTTTGACATCGTTCTCTGCATCTCCCTTTACTTGGTGGTTGTTGTTGTTGTTGTCTATTTGACTACTGTCTCGGTTGGTAACAACCAACGACTATCACCTCACTCGATTGTGACTAGTTTTGCATTCCATTGTTTCTTTATTTCAGACACTCTTACCGACCTCAGCAAAATTTTCATATGTATTTTTCAAATTATTTCGATATAACTGCTATAAACGATATATCAAACAGGTGTTAATACGAACAAGAAACCCATTCGAATGTTAAACGTTGTTTGTGCTTGTTCTAATTAGGCACAACATAAACAGAAGAAGAAACGAGGAAAACATAAAATCAAAATAGAGTAATGAACCACAATCACTAAACACACACTGTCCAAAGGTGTTCTTTCAGTCTCTCTGACAAGAAACCAGTATTTAAAGTTTTATGAATTGCATTCATAAAAAGCAGAAATCACAACTCATATCATATACGAACAATTTTTTCTGTGTAAATTAAAGACATTATCGACAATTGGGCGGCAATGTTATGGACGGCACTGTTATGGTCCAAATCATTCCTGTTTTCAATATCATACTCAATTGTAAGTGCACACAAGAATATACAAATTGGGCTTGGCCGTAGATATAGATGTGAATATACTAAACAAATTCAAACCTAAAATATACACAGAAGTATACGGATTGAAAAGTACAGAATGACTGTAAGAGTTGCGATTTGGCATTTCATAAGCATATTTAAATTTCATCTTATTTAAAAAATATTTAACTCAGATTTTTAATTTATAATCAAAATATACCAAAATTAGAAAATATACAAATTATTTTTTAAAAAATAAATTTGACACACAAACCATAACATCCGTTTCTTTGGGTATATATCACCAATGAATAAAATCAGATTTTTTGCCAAGATTAAACATTTATCCAGCAAATGAATTATTGATATGTTCTCCCTCTCATTTAAGGTTTTTCGTTTTTTTTTCAGCAAAATTTCAAGAACACAAAATTGAAAGCATTGACCTAAAAACCCCTTAACAAAATTTACCTGCATTCTGATTTTGTTCTTACTGATGGCGATGATGAAGATGATGTTGTTGATCATCATCATTGTGATTTCATTTAATCCATTATTTACGGACTGACGAAACGTTGCTCGACGTCATGTTCTACTCAAGCTGTGTGTTAATCCTCCTACGGCATGGAAAGAACAGTCAAACAATCCACTTATATTCCCGAATATGGTGGCTGCTGTTACCTCCAATAGAGGTGGAGAGAGAGCGTTTTACCTTTTTTGCGAATTGAGTTCTTTATAAAAATCAGTCGGTCTGTGGTTTTTATTTTGAATACATTTGTTTTCATTTTTTTTAAACTTTTACTGTTTATGTTCTTATGATCGTTGTAAATTAATAATAAAAACAGAAAAAACAAATACACACAATTATTCAAAAACAGAACCAGCAGAAAGGCTACCATAATACTTGACACATATACGATTTTTTTATTATTTTTATTATTCGTCCGCATTATCTTTTGAACAAAAGTAGGACTCGGAAATATGATTATGGCCATAATCGTAATGATGATGATAATCATCTTCATCATCATCGTAAGTGGTAAAAATAAAGTGTGTCATGTTTTTTGTTAACTACATTAATTTTACGACATTTATTGTTATTTAAAAAAAGAACGACAAAAACAACAAAAAATATATGTAAGTGGTAATGGCAATGTGCTGTTTTTACGCACCTTAAAGGCTCGAAAAAGTGTCATGCGTTTCTAAACTGCAGGCCAACATTTGGCAAAATCCAAATCCATTTGCAAAGTAATAAAATATTATTTTTAATTTAAAAAATGTAATCACAGGTGTAAAGTGTAGCCTGAGGATTTGTTCATAGGAATGTTGTTTTGATAGATAACTCTTGTTATAGCTTGAAAAATTTCCATGGGAATAAAATGTGGGTATAAATTTATTTGTGGCTATTTTATAGTCCTTGAAAAAATATTCCTTAAAAAACCCACGCCTCTTACAGTCCTTGAAAACCTATTCTTTAAAAAATCCATGCCTTTTATAGTCCTTGAAAAACTATTCTTTAAAAAATACATGCCTTTTATAGTCCTTGAAAAACTATTCTTTAAAAAATCCACGCCTCTTATAGTCCTTGAAAAAATATTGTTTAAAAAATCCTCGCCTTATATAGACCTTGAAAAAATATTCTTTAAAAAATCCACGCCTTGTATGAATGACCCTTGAAAAAATATTCTTTAAAAAATCCACGCCTTGTATGAATGCCCCTTGAAAAATATTCTTTAAAAAATCCACGCCTTGGATAATCCTTGAAAAAATATTCTTTAAAAAATCCACGCCTTTATAGACCCTTGAAAAAATATTCTTTAAAAAATCCACGCCTTCTATAGACCCTTGAAAAAATATTCTTTAAAAAATCCACGCCTTGTATGAATGACCCTTGAAAAAATATTCTTTAAAAAATCCACGCCTTGTATGAATGACCCTTGAAAAAATATTCTTTAAAAAATCCACGCCTTGTATGAATGACCCTTGAAAAAATATTCTTTAAAAAATCCACGCCTTGTATGAATGACCCTTGAAAAAATATTCTTTAAAAAATCCACGCCTTATATAGACCTTGAAAAAATATTCTTTAAAAAATCCACGCCTTATATAGACCTTGAAAAAATATTCTTTAAAAAATCCACGCCTTATATAGACCTTGAAAAAATATTCTTTAAAAAATCCACGCCTTATATAGACCTTGAAAAAATATTCTTTAAAAAATCCACGCCTTATATAGACCTTGAAAAAATATTCTTTAAAAAATCCACGCCTTATATAGACCTTGAAAAAATATTCTTTAAAAAATCCACGCCTTATATAGACCTTGAAAAAATATTCTTTAAAAAATCCACGCCTTATATAGACCTTGAAAAAATATTCTTTAAAAAATCCACGCCTTATATAGACCTTGAAAAAATATTCTTTAAAAAATCCACGCCTTATATAGACCTTGAAAAAATATTCTTTAAAAAATCCACGCCTTATATAGACCTTGAAAAAATATTCTTTAAAAAATCCACGCCTTATATAGACCTTGAAAAAATATTCTTTAAAAAATCCACGCCTTATATAGACCTTGAAAAAATATTCTTTAAAAAATCCACGCCTAATATAGTCCTTAAAAAAATATTCTTTAAAAAATCCACGCCTTATATAGACCTTGAAAAAATATTCTTTAATAAATGCACGCCTTATATAGTCCTTGAAAAAATATTCTTTAAAAAATCCACGCCTTATATAGACCTTGAAAAAATATTCTTTAAAAAATCCACGCCTTATATAGACCTTGAAAAAATATTCTTTAAAAAATCCACGCCTTATATAGACCTTGAAAAAATATTCTTTAAAAAATCCACGCCTTATATAGACCTTGAAAAAATATTCTTTAAAAAATCCACGCCTTATATAGACCTTGAAAAAATATTCTTTAATAAATGCACGCCTTATATAGTCCTTGAAAAAATATTCTTTAAAAAATCCACGCCTTTATATAGACCTTGAAAAAATATTTTTTTTAATCCACGCCTTTATATAGACCTTGAAAAAATATTCTTTAATAAATCCACGCTTTCTAGAGGTCGCTAAAAATATTCATTAAAAAATCCACGCCTTTTATAGTCCTTAAAAAAATATTCTTTAAAAAATCCACGCCTTATATAGTCCTTGAAAAAATATTCTTTAAAAAATCCACGCCTTTTATAGTCCTTAAAAAAATATTCTTTAAAAAATCCACGCCTTATATAGACCTTGAAAAAATATTCTTTAAAAAATCCACGCCTTATATAGACCTTGAAAAAATATTCTTTAAAAAATCCACGCCTTATATGGACCTTGAAAAAATATTCTTTAAAAAATCCACGCCTTATATAGACCTTGAAAAAATATTCTTTAAAAAATCCACGCCTTATATAGACCTTGAAAAAATATTCTTTAAAAAATCCACGCCTTATATAGACCTTGAAAAAATATTCTTTAAAAAATCCACGCCTTATATATGACATTGAAAAAATATTCTTTAAAAAATCCACGCCTTATATAGACCTTGAAAAAATATTCTTTAAAAAATCCACGCCTTATATAGACCTTGAAAAAATATTCTTTAAAAAATCCACGCCTTATATAGACCTTGAAAAAATATTCTTTAAAAAATCCACGCCTTATATAGACCTTGAAAAAATATTCTTTAAAAAATCCACGCCTTATATAGACCTTGAAAAAATATTCTTTAAAAAATCCACGCCTTGTATGAATGACCCTTGAAAAAATATTCTTTAAAAAATCCACGCCTTATATAGTCCTTGAAAAAATATTCTTTAAAAAATCCACGCCTTGTATTATATAGACCCTTGAAAAAATATTCTTTAAAAAATCCACGCCTTATATAGTCCTTGAAAAAATATTCTTTAAAAAATCCACGCCTCTTATAGACCTTGAAAAAATATTCTTTAAAAAATCCACGCCTTATATAGACCTTGAAAAAATATTCTTTAAAAAATCCACGCCTTATATAGACATTGAAAAAATATTCTTTAAAAAATCCACGCCTTATATGGACCTTGAAAAAATATTCTTTAAAAAATCCACGCCTTATATAGACCTTGAAAAAATATTCTTTAAAAAATCCACGCCTTGTATGAATGACCCTTGAAAAAATATTCTTTAAAAAATCCACGCCTTGTATGAATGACCCTTGAAAAAATATTCTTTAAAAAATCCACGCCTTATATAGTCCTTGAAAAAATATTCTTTAAAAAATCCACGCCTCTTATAGTCCTTAAAAAAATATTCTTTAAAAAATCCACGCCTCTTATAGTCCTTAAAAAAATATTCTTTAAAAAATCTACGCCTCTTATAGTCCTTGAAAAAATATTCTTTAAAAAATCCACGCCTCTTTTAGTCCTTGAAAAAATATTCTTTAAAAAATCCAAGCCTCTTATAGTCCTTGAAAAATTATTCTATAGAAAAATTCACGCCTCTTATAGTCCTTGAAAAAAAAATCTTTAAAAAATCCATGCTTATTGCCCTGATGATCATTGATCAGCACTTCGCCCAATATATTTTATTATTCCGATATCTTGATTATATTGTCTACTTTTGGAATTGCAGTAAACCCCTTATATATGCATTGCAAAAAATAAATAAAAACTCCATCAACGAAATAGATTTGCAATGTCCACTAATAGAAACCCGTCGACTCCATATGCAAGAAGCGGATTTTACTTGATGTGGTTAAAGTTTGTTTTTAATTTTTATTTAATTTTTTTCTTTGCAGAAGTTTCATGTACAGCTCCAGCTGTTGTTGTTGCCATTACAAGTTATAGCACTTTCCATTTCAATAAAGAAAGCCCATAGCTATGGACGGACTGAGCCGTTCGCTTGGTTGGGTTGGCTGACTGGCTGGCTAGCTGGTCAGCAATCGTTGCAAACCACAAAACTTGGTCAAATATGAAATTATGATTTCCATTTCATAGTTCAGTGTAGATCGCAGCATGTGTTGTGCGTTTTTAGTTACCAACTTGGAAGTTTGTAGTGTTTTTTGAGTCTACCTTCTTTTTGCTAGTTTTTGTTTTACTTTGCAACACGTCCAACAATTGTGGTTGTGTTGCAACACTCTTCAATTAAATCCACATTGCAAAAAATATTGCAACGCACTTTGTGGCTAATAAAGACTTGAGAAAAAAACTTCAAGAAATGCTGCAGTCCCGACAAGGCAAATGATATATAATGTGGCTTCGTTGATTTCGTGCAATAACATAAATAATTTCCATTTTTTTTTTTTCAATTTAGAAATATGAATGGCAGTTGGTATTAGGCAGCAATGGTTGGATGGTTGTCTTCGCAAGGGGACTTTGTGAAAGAAAAGAGGCATTATCAATGTTATGCAAATAATAGTTATAATAAATAGATCAATATAAAATAAAAGCTATATAGTTTTTTTTGCATAGAGAAAAAAATTCTCGAACTATATGTGTCCGAGAGCTACGAAATGTACTGAATTTGTTACAAGCTTGTGTATAGATTAGCATGTGAATAGATAGTTCTAAAATCTTGTAATTGGAATCAAGGTTTAGAAGTAGGGTCGATATTTGCAGGTGGTTCTGGATGTGTACTAATGTATACGAAATATTCTGAATGGTACTACATTTGGTACAATTTGAATTCGAAGGCACGAATGGAATTGGAATCCTTAATTTTGAAATAACATTACGATCGGAATGTAGGATTGGGATATGTACGTATTTTTTATCATAGTATGGAGGGTATATACATTTTGTTACTCCGTTTGTTACTCATCGAAATTTTAATTTCCGACCCTATAAGGTGCATATATTCTTGATCGGGTTAAAATTCTTAAACGATCCGACCGTTGTAATCTTCTGAAGGAGTTGAGGTAAGGTTCTGAAATTTAGTATAGGATTGTATTTTGTCTGCAGGCAGGTCAAGTTCGAAGATGAGCTATATCGGTCCACGTTTAGGCATAGCCCCCATATCCGGCATAGTCCCTCTGTTGTAATCTTCTGAAGGAACTGAGATAGGGTGCTTAAATTTTGCATAGGGTTGTCGGCAGGCAGGTCTAGTCCGAAGATGAGCTATATCGGTCCACGTTTAGGCATATGCCCCAGGGTTTCTAGACCGCATTTTTCAATCGAATTCGCTAAAATTTGGCACATTTCCACTAAACATTATAAATATCAGTCCATTTTTTCTGGTAGCTCCCATATAACGGTACCCTCCAATGTACGGTATTTTAGGGTTCTCGTTTTTCAACCGAATTCGCTGAAATTTGATACATTGGGTTTCGGGTAGCATTTTTCGCCCGAATTGGCTGTTATATTGTAAACAAACTACAGGTCGCATTTTTGATTCGAATTGGATGAAATTTGGCAAAGCTCATTTATTTGGCCCTGGGACGAACCCTATTGAAATTGGGAAAAATCGGTTCACCAAAGTACCTATATATCTTCCGATTTGCACGAAATTTGGCACTAAATTAAGTCTAGTGTGATGTTTTAAGTTTTGTGAATATCGCATCAGACTTAGATATAGATCCCATATATATTTTCGACCAATTTAATGTAAATGGTGTATCAAATTCCCTATATATCTTTCAATTTGCAACAAATTTGGCATAGCGTACTGAATTGAGTCTAGAATGATGTGTGTTATGTTTCGTGTAAATCGGTTTATATTTAGATATAGGTCCCATATATTTTCGCCGATTTAATTTTAATTTTGAAATTGAAATTTGACATAGCGTACTGAATTGAGTCTAGATTGATATGTTTAAAGTTTCCTAAAAATTGTCCGATTTTAAGACCCAAAGTTAGGCCGATTGCCACACAATTTTGCACAACTTACTAAAGTTTGTGTAACATAACATGTGTCAAGTTTTGCTGAAATCAGTTCGGATTAAAATATAGCTCCCATATATATTTTCTTCCGATTTTAAATAAATGGTGCACCAAAGACTCAATATTAGGTCGATTGACATAAATTAGGCCTAGGCCCACATAATGATAACTTCCGATTTTCGGTATTTTTAATATTTAGTGTAGATTCGAAATTGAGCTATATCAGTCCTCAATTAGACATAACACCTCATATAATGATAACTACAAATGTCTTAGGCGATGCAATCAATATTGATCCCGCTTTAGGTACAGCCTCCAGGGACGTACTCATATAATTTTTTTTAATGATAATTTACATATTGAACCAGCAGCTTCCACCCAATTCCCCGAAATAAAACCTGGAAACCTTGGCGATGGTCTCATATAACTGCCATCTAAATTGCAGTATTTCAAGAAGTTCCACCCTATATTAGTCCACTTTTTGGTGTTTTTAGGGAAAATCTCCATTACAAATTGCTGAAATTTGTATTTGGTGTATATTGTAATTTACATAAATCAGTTTGTAGAAATGTGTACTAAATTCTATTAAATTTGCTACAGCTTGGATTTAGGCTAAACAAATATGGCTGGAATCCTGTAATTGGGAAACAATAACAATAATTTAGTGAAGCCTAACGTGTGTCAAGTTTTATGGAAATCGGTTCAGATTTAGATATAGCTCCATATATATATTTTCGTCCGATTTTAAGTAAATGGTGCATTGAAGATCTAAAGTTAAACCGCTTGGCACACCATTTTGTAAAATTTACTAACGTTAGTATAATAATATCTGGCAAGATTCATTGAAATCGGTTCAAATTAAAAAATAACTCCCAAATATACTTTTGTCCGATTTTAAGTAAATGGTGCACAAAGAGTAAAGTTTCGCCGATGGCCTATCGTGTGTGCAATTTTGGTGTAAACGGGTTCACATTATAGCATGGCTCTCATATATATTTTCGTCAAATTTTAAGTAAATAGTACACCAAACTCTCCATGTTAGTCTGATTGACACAAAATGTTTATACGAAATTTTCCAGAAATGACTTGTGTATGGAGACAGATCAAATATTTCAGTACATCCTATTTCATGTCAATGTTATTTCAAAAAATGCGACATCTGCCAGGATACATCTGATGAATATAGCCAATGTAGTGAAATCTGCCCCGACCGACATACAACTTTCCCTAATGGTTTAATGTGATTTTTATGAGATTTTAGGGGATTATAATTTTAATAAGGGTATAGTGTATATCACATTTGTCATCATTTTTGCAACACCTCGAAATAATTGTCGGTAAACCCATATTTTCTTGATCTTGTTAGAGCTTTGAAACGGTAAAAATATGTACTCATTTTCGTTGAATTTAGGCTTCGATTGTTTTCTGCATTCCCCATTTTCTCACAGAAATATAACTTCCATCTAAAATTCGAATGCAAAATCATTATTATTCTAGCAATGGTTTAACATATTCTTAATTTATTTATTTTGGACTACTTTTACTTTTCAACACTTAAAAGTTATTGTTTTTTTAAATCTCCTTATTTTGGTTCTTTAAAAAAAAAAATTCACGCAACATTTGCCAAACAAATGCTATCATTACAGCAGCTATGACTCATATTGATCTTTTTTGTAAAATGGAAAATACAGACATATGAAAATGAGTTCTTCGTCTTGAAACTCCCAAAAACCTGTTACTGAAACTTCGTTAGCCAGAACAGCATAAGATAAGCTTAACATGATACTAATATTCAGCAGAATATTAGCATGGGCATTAAATACTATTATGTTCTCAAGAAACAAGTAAAATGCGTCACAAAATCTATAGCATTGAAAATCCCATGGATCTATGACCAATCTATTATTTTGCAGAGGATACATAAAAAAGGATTTTAATATATTAAGGTCGCACTTTAAAATTCTTAAAAAATCCACTCTTTTTATTAATGGTTCTTGAAAAAATATTGTTTAAAAAATCCACGTCTTGTGTTGGTATTTGAAAAATATTCTTAAAAAAATCCACGCCTCTTGGTGGTCCTTGAAAAAATATTCTTTAAGAAATCCACGCCACTTGGTGATCCTCGAAAAAAAATTCTTTAAAAAAATCCACGACTTGTGTTGGTCCTTGAAAAAAATTATCAAGTGCATGCCTATATGTGGTCCTTGAAAAAATATTCTTTAAAAAATCCACTCTTATCGTTTTGAGTGTTTTTGGAAAATTAATGGAATATTCGGATGGTCTCTTATATATCTAAAAGACCTACAATGATGTTGCAATGTTAGATGTGCCTCAGTTTGCCCACAACAGCATCTATATGATTTTCTGTAATAGATAATATAAACCATGTACAAAATAAAGGAAATTATCTATCAAACTTGTAACATATTTAAAGTCTGTTGTTTCTGATCGATTCTTGGATGAAAAACAAAAAACCTTCAATGGCAAACCCCAAAAAACAAGAACAACAACCTCTATTCACGATTGTCAACTAAATTCAAAGTTGCCTTTTTTGTTGGTTTGAACAGAAGTGCGTGTGAGAATGGCAAAAATCAAGGTGTGATCTCATCTGATCGAATCACAACACCGAATCGAAGTCTCCAAGACAGCTGCAGGAAATTCTAATTGATAATTTATGTTCTATGTTTTGTGTGTTCGTTGAGATTGAATCATTTTCCTGTTGTTTTTTTTTTTTTTTTTGATTTCGTGTTTTAGGGTTTACTATGCCAGCGAGGTGACAACATTATGCAGCAAATGATTTAATCTTGCAAATGTGTGTCACCGAGACATTGAAAGAACCATTTATGCCAAAGCTTTTGTATTTTATTGAAATATGTATTGAAAATTGATATTTATTATTTGTGAGTAATATTAAAAAGAAACAATCGGAAAGGGGAATTTGTTATTGCTATATATGTTTTTTTTTTAATTGATTAAAAAAATACCATATATGGGAAATTACAAAATTCTTTTAAAATTCCATTAAAAAAAATTTGAAAAATTTTTTTGCGAGCACATTCCTGATTTTTGGTACATAGGTTAAGAAAAATATGCTGATTCGAAATATGTTCGCGTTCACAAATTCGGATGCTGCGCACAAAAGTTATAGCGGTTTTAAATCTTGTATTTCAAATATAAATTAAATGAATTCCTATTCGTTGTAATTCGCGAATTTCTTCACAAATGCTTAAACACCATTGTTATCTTTGCATACTAGTCAAATCACACTGAAATACGGTTTAATAGTCGCGAAAAACAAATAGAAACATGAAGATATCGGAAAATAAAATAAATTAATTTTTGAATTAAAACAAATGTTTTTTGGAATTTTCGATTTTTTAGTATGTTTAAGAGGATACGGTTTTGCCTTAATCTTCTAAAATATACGACGCTTTCTTTTGCAAATTCTTTTAGATGATTGTTAAATATCGGCAGATTCATCTGATAAGAGTTTCGACGTCATTAATGGCTAAATATATTGCACTTACAATACATAAAAATTATCAATATTGAAAAGCTTGCAATTCGCGAATTAGTTGAAATCAGTTGATGCGCATGCGATTTTCGTATAAACCGAATCAATGTCTTTCAATAATTATTAATTTTTCGATGTTTAATTTAGCGGTCAAAGTGTGCCACTCGATGCACTTTACTATGCAAAAACCCTAAAAATGGCTAAAAATCACGCAACGTGCATACGATTTTTATGCGCATCCGATTTTAGTAATCTCCTATGAAAATACGCAAAAGGACACCTATTTTAAAAGGATCGGTTAAGAACCGCGGATGTGCCTCCACAATCAATTTTGGATAAAATATGCATATTATTCGCGTATCGATGTATTTTTGACCTATTTCCACACAGATTCGCGAATTTGACAATACAAGCATAAATGAATGTAAAATTAATTCGAAGAAAACCGCGATTATTTACGCGAATTTGTCAAAATAAGTTTTTGCAGTTTTTCCCACATTCAAGGTACCTATATCCGCCGTTTTATTGGACGGAATTCAACATGGATGGGCTCATTAGATCCGCCACGTAAAAAAACTAAAATCACGCGGGGTTCCACGGAATTTGAATGGACTTTCTTAATTTAAGACTCAAAAAATATGTTTTTTATAAAAATTTACGCACCAAATTTTCGTCTTTGGAACCCAATTGCAAAGAAGCTACAGTGAGCACATTCATGAGATATACACTAAACGAAGCAGAATCACAAGTTCTACGATCCTATAATTAGTTTATTCTATTATCTGGATGCGCATCCTAATTATAAGAAAAATTCAAAAAACACCGAAAATCCGGCTTCAAAATGTCAGCATCCATTTTGGGTGGATGCAGTGATTATATCGAAAAATCATACATTAGAACCATATTGTCCATGGGGTATTCTGCAACTTAGTCACTGATCACATGTGCGTGCATTGTGTAGTTTAGCCACAAATCGGGAACGAACACAAAAAAACTCGTTGGCTTCAACACATTTTTACCCATTTTTTTACATTACCACCTCCACAGCTTCCACGCAACTTATTATTTATTACCAAAATTTCAAGATTTTGATAAGAACACTTCATTTTATAGAATTGAATTTAAATTATATGCAATATGTTCATATTTCGCGAGTTATAACCTTGCAAACCTCAGCTTCAAGGAATTTAAAAGATTTTTGTAATTTCCCATATACCGTGTGTGAACTGATATTGCATGATTGTAAATACTGTAGATGGGGACACCCTAGAAAGTTTCTTCCACCAGCTTACTTACACTACTACATGGGCGCCATCTGCCGAAAAGTTTTTTATAGATGGATCCGGCACAATTTGATCATCGCTCTAAAATAAAACCTTTTTACAGAAATTTTGATAATTATGATCACTGTGTCTCGCTTATAACGCCACTACGGTTGACGAATCATGGATCTCTGGGTATGAGCCCGAAACCAGCTGTGAATCTTTGAAGACGAGCATTTCGAAGCATATTTTTCGGCAAAACATAGAAAAAATAATAATTCGAAAAAAAAAATCGTATATTATATGAATAGTGTTCAGAAAGTGTTGTCAATGTCAAGATTTCTTCATTTTAGGAATGTAATTCATAAAACTTTTGTGTTTTTTATTCTTCTTTGTTACATTTTGCCTCGGTTCTTCATATTTACTTACATTTTCTCCGTTATTAGGACAATCATATGAAATTTTAACCATTTGGTTGGCTTGTTGTTCGTATCGTCAATTTTTTCATGTATTGTATTTAGCATTTATATCAAAAAAACTTGGAAAATACATATGCGAATTTTGTAACGCCAAAGCAGAGGTCGGTAATGGAATGCAAAACTAGTCACAATCGAGTGTGTGTGGAAAGTCGGCGGTTGTTTGCAACAGAAACAGTAGTCAAATAAACGAGTGCAAAAAAAAGAAACATCCACCAAAGAAGGAGAGAGACGGAGAACGATACCAAAATAAAGCCAAAGAATGAATGGTGGTTGTTGTGTTTTCTATTGGGAGGAATACATTTGTTTTTGTCAAAAGAGATGGAGCGGAAAATGAGCGCAACGAGTTGTAATATGCAGTGAAGTAGGTAAATAGTTGTGATATAATGAAATGTTTAAATTTTTTGGAAAAAATTTTGGATTTCTCATGATTATAAGAATTTTTCAGTATACGAATATTTTTGAAAACCTAACTATTATCTTTCATTGATAGGCTAAGAAGTTTCCGAACCGCCATCATATAGTAAGTTAGAAAAATGATGATGATGATCTGCTGGTAGACGGACATCGTACCGTTTAGGTGTGGTAGTTTATTCAAAATGTCTGTGTGACATAAATGTTTATAAGGTGGAGTGTTCCGAAGGCAACACCTCGAAATATTCCTCTGAGATTCCATGAAAATTAATTTTAATGGATAATTCAATAATTATAATTCTTAGACCGCGTCTTCTAACAGAACTTCCTGTCATATGGCGTTTCAGGTTTGCAAACTCTATATTGAAGTTTCGAGCGATTTAAAAAAAGTTTGAGGTAACTAATCGACAAGACAGGTATTCCTCAAATCTGGTGTTGTTTTAGCTGTATCTGATTTTTGTACTCGAAAGAGGACTTCAAAACCTTTTTGAGGTGTAATAAACTCTCAATATAGATAGATCTTTTGATAACAAATTTATAGAGGTTTCCTATCGTTTTTATGTTATAATCGTATATCATCAATATGTTTATGGAGCCATAATTCATCCTTTCCAAATTAATAGAAGCCATATAAACCAAATTCCCTTTGTAATCTTCTACTGCTTCTTCGTTTTCTACCAAGATACAATATGATTCAAATTACCCCCGTATAATAAACACGAACAAAAACAATAACAACAAAGTGTAATAAATGGTTTTTATGACTTGTCTGGCTGTTGTTGGTGTTACACACAGATCCCTCAACTGCCTGCCAAAGTGATAACCTTTTTTAATGACCTTCATTAAGTGGAGTTTAGTTAATTGTACGGGTTAGTCGTTATACTCCTCACTCAGTGGTTCGCTGATTGGCCCCTTGTTCACAAATGAGCCATAGCTTAACCTCAACAACCTGTAGCCCGATCGCTCGTCCGCTCATCATCGTCGTCAACGAGAGCATCAGCATCATTTGGGTAGAATGGTTATGGGATCGTTTCCACAATGTTGCAGGCAAATGATGATCAGCGAGCGGATCAAATGTTGTCAGGGCTACGATGGGGTTTCACAGTTTGTCTTTATGTGTTGTGGCAGTTTGGGGGACTGACGAACTGACTGTATGTGGTTAGTGTTGCTGCTTGTTTCGTAGACAACGACTACAATGACGGATTGACTGTCAGTTGATCTGGTTGTGATGAGGCAGATTGGCCATGTTGACTAGCTGACAGTCTGACTTTACCTTGCTCTGTCGCGTTGTGAGGAGGTTAGAGTTTTATGTGGTCTTCATATGTTTGGCTCGGACGTTGTGTTTCTGCTGCCTTTGTGTTGTTGGCATTTCGATCTCTACTTTTGGTTTCCTCCTGACATGACCGGGCCATTGTTCGACTGTGAGATTTTGTGAAATTGTAACAACAACAGAAAATGTTGCAAGTTGCGACTGACGTGCCTGTTGCATACGTGTTGCCATTAACACTGTAATCGAGTGATGGCTTTGAAGTTTCAATTCTTTTGATGTTGATTTGATCGAACAGATTAAATGGCATCAAGAAGCGAAAACATCAAGAAAAACGTAAAGCCACACCTGGCGGGGTGGAAACGAAGTTTTTTTTTGTCTTGGGATTTAATTAGATGTTGCACAGTGGGCATCGGAAGGAACGAAAACTGAACATCGAAAGTATGGATTTTTATAGAATATTTTTTTCAAGGACCAATACAAGGAGTGGATTTATTAAAGAATATTTTTTCAAGGACCAACACAAGGCGTGGATTTTATAAAGAATTTTTTTTCAAGGACCAATACAAGGTGTGGATTTTTTAAAGGATATTTTTTCAAAGACCAATACAAGGCGGCGATTTTTTAAAGGATACTTTTTCAAGGACCAATACAAGGCGTGGATTTTTTAATGGATATTTTTTCAAGGACCAAGACAAGGCATGGATTTTTTTAAAGGATATTTTTTCAAGGACCAATACAAGGCATGGATTTTTTAAAGGATATTTTTTCAAAGACCAATACAAGGCGGGGTTTTTTAAGGGATATTTTTTCAAGGACCAATACAAGGCGTCGATTTTTTAACGGATATTTTTTCAAGGACCAATACAAGGCGTGGATTTTTTAAAGGATATTTTTTCAAGGACCAATACAAGGCGTGGATTTTTTAAAGGATATTTTTTCAAGGACCAATACAAGGCGTGGATTTTTTAAAGGATATTTTTTCAAGGACCAATACAAGGCGTGGATTTTTTAAAGGATACTTTTTCAAGGACCAATACAAGGCGTGGATTTTTTAAAGGATATTTTTTCAAGAACCAATACAAGGCGTGGATTTTTTAAAGAATATTTTTTCAAGAACCAATACAAGGCGTGGATTTTTTAAAGAATATTTTTTCAAGGACCAATACAAGGCGTGGATTTTTTAAAGAATATTTTTTCAAGGACCAATACAAGGCGTGGATTTATTAAAGAATATTTTTTCAAGGACCAATACAAGGCGTGGATTTTATAAAGAATTTTTTTTCAAGGACCAATACAAGGTGTGGATTTTTTAAAGGATATTTTTTCAAAGACCAATACAAGGCGGCGATTTTTTAAAGGATATTTTTTCAAGGACCAACACAAGGCGTGGATATTTTTAAAGGATATTTTTTCAAGGACCAACACAAGGCGTGGATATTTTTAAAGGATATTTTTTCAAGGACCAACACAAGGCGTGGATATTTTTAAAGGATATTTTTTCAAGGACCAACACAAGGCGGGGTTTTTTAAGGGATATTTTTTCAAGGACCAATACAAGGCGTCGATTTTTTAACGGATATTTTTTCAAGGACCAATACAAGGCGTGGATTTTTTAAAGAATATTTTTTCAAGGACCAATACAAGGCGTGGATTTATTAAAGAATATTTTTTCAAGGACCAATACAAGGCGTGGATTTTTTAAAGGATATTTTTTCAAGGACCAATACAAGGCGTGGATTTTTTAAAGGATACTTTTTCAAGGACCAATACAAGGCGTGGATTTTTTAAAGGATATTTTTTCAAGAACCAATACAAGGCGTGGATTTTTTAAAGGATATTTTTTCAAGAACCAATACAAGGCGTGGATTTTTTAAAGAATATTTTTTCAAGGACCAATACAAGGCGTGGATTTATTAAAGAATATTTTTTCAAGGACCAATACAAGGCGTGGATTTATTAAAGAATATTTTTTCAAGGACCAATACAAGGCGTGGATTTATTAAAGAATATTTTTTCAAGGACCAATACAAGACGTGGATTTTATAAAGAATATTTTTTCAAGGACCAATACAAGGCGTGGATTTTTTAAAGAATATTTTTTCAAGGACAAATACAAGACGTGGATTTTTTAAAGAATATTTTTTCGAGGACCAATACAAGACGTGGATTTTTTAAAGAATATTTTTTCAAGGACCAATACAAGGCGTGGATTTTTTAAAGAATATTTTTTCAAGGACCAATACATGGCGTGGATTTTTTAAAGAATATATTTTCAACGACCAATACAAGACGTGGATTTTTTAAAGAATATTTTTTCGAGGACTCATACAAGGCGTGGATTTTTTAAAGAATATTTTTTCAAGGGCTATCCACACAAGACGTGGATTTTTTAAAGAATATTTTTTCAAGGACCAATACAAGACGTGGATTTTTTAAAGAATATTTTTTCAAGGACCAATACAAGACGTGGATTTTTTAAAGAATATTTTTTCAAGGACCAATACAAGACGTGGATTTTTAAAGATGACTTTTCAAGGACCAATACAAGACGTGGATTTTTAAAGATGACTTTTCAAGGACCAATACAAGACGTGGATTTTTTAAAGAATATTTTTTCAAGGACCAATACAAGGCGTGGATTTTTTAAAGAATATTTTTTCAAGGACCAATACAAGGCGTGGATTTTTTAAAGAATATTTTTTCAAGGGCCAATACAAGACGTGGATTTTTTAAAGAATATTTTTTCAAGGACCAATACAAGGCGTGGATTTTTTAAAGAATATTTTTTCAAGGACCAATACAAGACGTGGATTTTTTAAAGAATATTTTTTCATGGACCAATACAAGGCGTGGATTTTTTAAAGAATATTTTTTCAAGGACCAATACAAGACGTGGATTTTTTAAAGAATATATTTTCAACGACCAATACAAGACGTGGATTTTTTAAAAGAATATTTTTTCAAGGACCAATACAAGACGTGGATTTTTTAAAGAATATTTTTTCAAGGACCAATACAAGACGTGGATTTTTTAAAGAATATTTTTTGAAGGACCAATACATGGCGTGGATTTTTTAAAGAATATTTGCATTTGGCCTTTTGTCTGTAATGACTATGAGCTCATTTCCTTAAAAAAGAAAACTTCCATGGGGTTCGAGTGTGATGGACAAGGTAAGCTAACCACTATTACAAGAACAACTACAACAACGAAACAATAATATTACCTTGATATTTACAGCATCAATCGATGTCTGACACAAAATGATGACGCCGATGGTGATGCTAATAATTATTGAAATGTTGAAACTTCCCCACGTTTACAAAGATTTCTAGAAGTTCGCAATTCCTTACACTTTTATTCTTGTTTACACCTTTGTTAAGTTGAGCAAGGAAAAAAAACGAAAGTAATCAAGAAATCTTGTAAAACAATACCTAGGAATTGTTCTATAAAAACATTTGTGAGGTTTTAATAACTCACCCCACCCCTTGTCCTTGGAAATTGCAATAAAAAATATCATTGCATAAATAATTTTATGAAGCCTTATTAAGGATTTTTGAGATTAAGAAGAGATGTACAGATGTGTATTTAGATAAAAAAATCTGTATAACCACAATGTAAACATGTCTTTGGACAAGTGTCAAATTACCAATTATGGTTTGTCAATTTGTGATGTTAAGCAGATGTTGATGATGATTTGAGAGAGGTGTTGTATTAAAGATAAGGATGGTAATATTTATATAGTGGATGTGACCACAAGGGATTTTATAGCAATATAGCGAATAGGAAATTACTAATACGTATATTTTTATAATTATACACATTTAGAATATTAATATTACAGAAAAAGGCAATTCAGGGGAACTTTTACTTTAGGCTTACTATAAGTGAAACAGTGTGGAAATGAAAGTTGGTATCCATGACTACAGTAAATCATAAAAACAAATAAATAAAATACGGAATCTGTTGAATTAATTTAAAAAAAAAAACGTTTTGCATTTTATTGTAACTACAATAAACTGAAAACATTTTTATTAATGAATTTTGATGTAGTTATTTAAACAAATATATGCAAATTTGGGTCATAAAATGCACTCCATCATAAAAAGCTTCATTAACAAAATTCAGAAATTTGAAAATACAAATTTTATAATTTTTCCCACACTATGGTTTTACATGAATATTCTATTGTTACAAATTGAATACTAATATCGTCATAAAACTAAAAAAAACATATTTTTATGGATGTGGGAAATAGAGAAATTTCTCCCAAGACATTTATAGATATTTAGATTTATACATTTCAAAATTATTTATTTATGTTTCCCTTTGCTTTTCATGTTTTTTATTAAGAAATTCCGGTTGCAGGGGAACAAGAGATATGGACCAGGAAAGAAGGCATTGTGGCATAACAGGATGGACCGACATCTGTATGTCCTCCACCATGTAATTCACAGTACTGGATATCACTTTATATGGGATGGAAAGAAGACTAATTCCTCAATTTCCTTTTTTGTGCACGGGACGCAGGCTGCTGATGTTCCAATCACTGGGCATGCATTCTTCTAGCCAAATTGCACTAATTATCTGGTGCAAACTCCTGACCAGCATCTGACCACCGGTCTTCAATAGTTCGGCTGGTAATCTATCGGAACCTGCTGCTTTATTATTCTTCAGCCGTTTGATTGATATTCTGACCATATCTTGGCTAGGTGGTATACACTCTATACCGTCATCTCTTGTTGGTTCTGGGGTATCTTCTTCACTGCCACACGCAGAAAAATATATGTTAGAAATATGTTTGCATCCAAACATATTTATGTTTGGGACTGGCTGCAAACAAATATATGTTTGTATGCAAACATATTATGTTTGGATCCAAACATATATTTGTTTGCAACATTTTGTAACATATCTTTATTTAATATGTTTGGGTACCAACATATTTTTTATGTTAGAACATATTTTTTATAGTTTGAGAGAGGATTTTTTTCAAAGAGCGTAACAACAGTACTCTCGCTTATTTTATAATAATAGGCTGTGTCTATGGTACATTATGAGATGCAGAAGGGTCGAGGGGAGAGTGAATGAGTTAGCTGTACTTTGGCAAAAGCTTGTGTTTAGTTTTTTGTTTTTGCTGCTGTGAAAAACGCATATGTTCTGTGCTTTGTTGTTGTGACGATTTGTTTCACAAGCAGGCCCTTTTTGCATGGCGGTGGAAACAAATTACAATTACGGTCGTCGTTGAACTCTCATCTCTCATTCATTGTAGTTGATGGTTTCAGTTCGTCACGATCGGAGCGCGCAAAAGTAATTTTATACGAGAAAAATAAGTGATAAAGTAAAGTGTTAAATAAAATGAAATTTTGTAAGGAACAAAGAAATAAATTAAATGATAGAACAAAAGAAAAAAGCAGTGCAGGGGACATTATTTCATTTAATCGTATGATACGGCAGCTAAAGAACGGAACAACCAAAAAGAACCAAAAAAACGTTACTTGTGAGTTTGTGTGTAATATGTACGCGGCCGAAGAAACGCACGTGGATGCATAAGCCCAGCTGATAGATCGTGGAATGTACTTAAGAAGTTAAGAATAAAACAAGCAAAAGGAACCAACAAAAACTTTAGATAATATCCAGAAAATATTTTTCAGGGTATAAAGCGCAATTGGCCCTCCTTATCATAGCATACATTTTACTACACAGTGGAAAACGGAATGAAAGCAAAGAGAAGAGAGGCAACGCCAGTAAATTTGAAAGCCAAGAGCGTTTTATAAAGGAATATGAAGTAAGTAAATTCAAAAATATTTTAATTATTATTACTACCAATAATTAAATTTAATTTTAATTAACAGGATGCTATCAGTGACTTGCAGATTCGATTTGTCAAATTTGGTAATCAAATCACCTATGCGGACTTTAATATCGCAGTACATGTAGGATATAGTGAAGACCAACTGCCGGAATCCGAACTTATTTTGCATATTTGTAATCATCTACAACCAATCTTTTGTTTGCAAGAAATATTAAATCATGGATTTGATAACCATTTTTAAGCATTTTGAGTAGAACTCGATGATTTTGTTTTACACCGTGAAATAAACTTTGTACAACATAATAATTTATTAAACATTAGTTTTTTCTTATATCTGGTGTAAGTATACAGATGCTCTCAAACATATATATTTTTACATCCAAACATATATATGTTTACATCCAAACATAAACATAAATAAATATGTTTGGATCCAAACATATATATGTTTGGATGTAAAAATATATGTTTGGATGTGAACATATACATGTTTGGATGTAAACATATATATGTTTGGGTGTAAACATATATATGTTTGGATGTAAACATATACATGTTTGGGTGTAAACATACATATGTTTGGATGTAAACATATATATGTTTGGATGTAAACATATATATGTTTGGATGCAAACATATATATGTTTGGGTGCAAACATATATATGATTAGATGCAAACATATATTATGTTTGGGACCCAAGCATATGTTATGTTTGGGACTGTTTGCAAACATATATATGTTTGCTGCAAAATATGTTTGGGACATATGTTAGAGAGGCCAATTTTTTCCTCCGTGCACTATTGGATACCAGAAGTTTTTCAAAATGCCCCTTCCAGATCCTCAACACGCTGTATGTATCTGTCACCAGGTTTCCTTCTTCATCTCTACAAGAAGATGTGCTTGCAGCAAATCCTTCGGTTTGGTGTTTTACTCGTTGGTAAAATTTCCGGGCTTCATTCTGACTCCTGTACATCTCGATTTGCTCACGCTCACAGCTTTCTTGTTCTTTCATCCTTTTTCTGAAAATACGTTTCTACTCTCTCCTTTTCACCCGATAATTCTCCATCGCATTACGTGTTGCTACTGTCTGCAGGGTTGACCTATACGCTGATTTTTTCACTTCAGTAGCATTACGACACTACTGGTCGTACCATGGGTTTCTTGATGATGGTCTTTGGTTCCCAATTGTTTTTTGCTGCAGTTTTGCCATAGCGCTTCAATATTATTATAGGGACAAGGAGTTATTTCGTCAAGCAGGTGTATAAGTTGAGCGGAGTAGGCCTCTGTTGCGTTCGCACCTTTGCTGCTACATTAAGACGAGTGCGAAACTTGGCTGCTACAAGGTAGTGATCCGAATCTATATTCGCTCCTCGGATCGATCTAACGTCTAATACACTGGATGAATGCCTTCCGTCTATCACAACATGATCAATTTGAATTGTGTTTGCTTGATCAGAATAAATTCAGGTGGTCTTGTGAATATCGAAATGCTTGAACTGGTGCTGCTAACTACGGTGTTTTTGCTGTCGCTCAGTCAATCAACCTCATGGAAGCTGAATATTCCAACGGTTGGGCCAAAAATATTTCCCTTCCGATTTTTGCATTAAAATATCCTAGCAGAATATTAATGTCATAGGTTATCTACCATTAACTTCGCACGTCGCAATATTTCTTTCAAACATAGTTCAAGTTCGAAGATGGGGAATATTGGTCCACTACTTTTGTGGGTAATTTCGAAGACCTCCACAGATATATACCCTCCGCTGAGGGTATATGTCTTTCAGTATTAACGACTGACACTTTTTTTAGTTGTTGTGAATGTAATTTATATTTCAACCAGTGAGTGGAGTTGTATAGTCGGACGGGCCCGATCATATGATACCCTACATAACTACCATTGAGCACTAAGTTTCTGCGGATCTATATTCTTTCGGATATTTACACTTTCTTGACCGATAAGAGGCCAACATCTTCTCTGCAGCATATTTTCCAAATTATGTTTTCCCTGCCTAAAAAAAAGTTCTAGAAAATTCAAATTTTATTATATTACACAAAAAAGTTTTGGATCATTTCATGATAGCCATTCGAATTAGTTGGTCAGATCGCCTTCCCAATGAAAATTTCTAGAACGTCTAGAAAACCAGTTTTTAGGGCCATTTCATCCCTGCATTATCATGCGATTGTCATCGAAATGAATAGGCGTCGTCATTGCCATAACCGGAACCTCATGTAAAATTTTCTACCCATCAGCGCTGCATTTAGGCCCTCTAGAATTATCACAGTAGACAAGAATTGGTAGATCATTTCATGATAGCCATTCGAATTAGTTGGTCAGATCGCCTTCCAAATGACAATTTCTAGTCTAGAACGTCTAGAAAACCAGCCAAAAATAAAGTTTTAGGCCCATTCCATCCCTGAATTATCATGCGATCGTCATCGGAATGAATAGGCGTCGTCATTGCCATAACCGGAACCTCATGTCAAATTTTCTACCCATCAGCGCTGCATTTAGGCCCTCTAGTATTATCACACTAGACAAGAATTGGTAGATCCCAGTTCATATTTACGTATAACTCCCACATCCGTACCTACAACAATGTAATTATGAATTTAAAGGTCAATCACTCCTCTTAGATATATTCTTGGTTCCATGTCTCGGGTATATACGCAATAGAATGCAAATTTTATCGTTTCCACATCGGATGTAAATATTGCTATATTTACATCCGACGACGATTGTGAAGTCTATCAATTAGTAGTCTATTTTTAGTAAACTTGACACTAGTTTATTTATTATCCTGAAGATGCAATTTAAAACAATTGCGAAATATTGATCGTGAAAAATAAAAAAGACCTCAAGCTCGAAAAAATATATTGTTTTATTATATACTATTATACTTTTGTATTTATAAGACCGATAATATAACTTTTTGTTAATCTGTGGTCAAAAAGTTTTCAAATCCTAATATGCATTGCTTTATCTCTGATGAATCTCTTCTTCATCTGTCGTTTCCATAAATTTTTGCAGATCTTGATAAAAAATACCCCTGTGAAAAATGGCACAGCTGCTCATGTATTTGCACCAGATGTGGTAGCAAAGCAAAGTAGAATTTATTCTACTATTCCATCTATTACAATGTATGCCATTTTGACATCTGCTTCTCTCTACTCCACTCCAAAATTTCTAATCCAGATTTACGAACAAATTGAACTTCACTGCACTTTTACTGTAAACGAAAACACTTAGAGGAGGAGGAGGAGGAGGAGGTTTTGATGGTGGCGTAGTGGCAAGAAAAATCAATTAAAATTAGAAAATAAATTTAATTCGTTTTCAGTTTTTTTTGCATTTATTATTTTGGCTGCTGCCTATCGGTCATTTGAGTGCAACAGCAATAGTTAGCGCACTGGAAATTACCACAAAAACCGCAATGGTTTATATATATATATATATATATATATTATACCACTATTGTGTTTTTATTGTTGTTGTTATTGCAGACAAATCTTTCATGAAATGGAAAATAAAATCACAAAGCAAAACTTAAATCGGTTCAATGTCAGTCCGTCTTTGCTGTTTTCCAACTCGGTACCATGTTTAACAAATAAGCAAATAAATCCTAGAAGGCG